>NC_141859.1:3540000-3844464 GCF_024713525.1 Acromyrmex echinatior | reverse complement strand
CGGAAACAAGGAGATAATAATTTCTCGCGAATCCAATTTCCGGGGTCAACCGACCAGAAGTGTCGAGATCGTGGCAAGAAATGGTTCTCTTGTCGCGTGCGAAACTGGTGATTATAGCTTTTTATCTCGCAGTTACGACGATTCAGCACCTCGTTGTGGTCGGACTCCGCGAGTACTTTTTTTCGCGTCGCTTCACATCCTTTCTCACGCCTCGTATCTTCCGTCCGACAATGGTTTGTTAAATGGTGCAACCGCAGACTCGAAACCTCTGTTTACATTGCGGTACAGGTGAAACGCTTAACAATTAAATTTTAACAAAAAGTCGTGGAAAGTAAGTTTTACTTAGCGTTTCGAAAAATGCATGAAAAATGATATCTTTCCTAATGCAAAAAGGATATAATCATGTAATTGTTTTAATTAACTTTAAAATTTTAGAACAGAAGAGAGAACAACAAATATTCTATCTATTATTTTGAATTATTATTATTAAAATATTATTTAATCATATTTGGTATCTTTTGTTATGAATAAAATTTTTAACGAACTGATCTTAACATTTTTTTCGCGTGTATTAGCAAACATTTCACGTTGTAATAATAAAAATTACATTTCTGCACGTCTAATTGATTTTAATAATTGAATAGAGCAGAAAATTGAAGAAAGACTAGTCTGCTTTTCTTTGAATTACTTCGACTTTCCATCTTTTCGTTTCTTCTTTCTTTATGTACCTTTTATTAACGTTAAGATATATACTAACAAGCTAAAGATGAAAGCCTTAATTTTTATTTGCGACTGTAAAAACATCTGGTGGATAACAAGAAAGCAAGAAACATCTTTTGCCAATTATAGCAAACTGTATGACTTATATTATTCGCTGATGGAAAGCTTGCTGTAAGTCTGATGAGCCCTCAATTAAGCTAACGAAAAAACTTTCAAAATACTTCGTTGATACGGCATTTCGATCTCCCCGAAAAAGATACGCAAATTAAATCAGTGCGGCCGAACTAATTATCGAACTAAAGTTAAATAAACATTTTAATCCTATCGGGAATCTTTCGCGACTTTCAAAACTGATTTATTGCTCAGTTGCTGGTCACATTTACTGTACTAACAAGTATTTATTAGTATTTATTCATATTTTTACAGATACAGAGGTAACAATCTATCTTGCATAATAAAATAAAATGAAATAAAATTATCAAATTATCATTGAAAATCAAATTTCTACGGAATACTTATAGAATACGATTGCAAGATTTTTCTTTTTTTAAAATTAGATTTGACATTTTGTAATCTAATTACAGATTTAACAGACTAAATATGGAAAGAATGGTTTTGCTAAAATATTAAAAAATTCAGATAGATACAGATCTGAAAATAATTTTATTGGTCTACCGAAATGATTATATAGAATGTACGAATTGCATTCTTAGAATGGAAAAACTTTTTATAACATTATTACTCATCATGTTCGAGTTTTTCATTAGTAATTATTTTCAATAAATTATTTTCAGCTCTATCTAAATTTAGATGCTTCAACAAAATTATTTTTTCCGCGTGTATCTATAATTTTGTAAAGATTATATTTTTTATTACGTTTAAAATAATTTATTACGCGATAATTTGTTTCTTATTTTTATATCCCGTTTTCTATCAATTATCTGTATATTTTTTCTGGTACTTTTCAAATTTAAATTTTACGATTAACGTCTCAAAAGAAGAGGAAATGCAGAAAATTCGTATAAATAGCTAGAATATATGGGTCCATTTCGCGCTGTGTGCCGTTGACATTTAACACGCGAATATCCTCGCGGATCTGGCTAGGATAAGCCCGTCAGTCGTAATATGACGTGTGTTCCTCGATGACGTTGATTTACGGCGGTCTCTCAACAAAGTCGAAGAAGAGGTTGGCAATTGGGCCGACTCTGTTACGTGGACGGCTCGTAAATTCTCCGTACAAACGAGGTTTCTTCATCAATGAAAACGTGGGTGGCAACGAAAAAAGCACGCGTCTGACCGGGATGTTAGCTGTCAAATTTGCAGATTGAGCCCGTTCAAATTAGCCGGAAAAAAAATTCTCAGTGCACACGCCTGGACAATTTATAACTCAGCTCGTTTGAAGACACTCTTCACGCTTTCCGATCACGAATTTTCATCGAACACGAGAATCCTGCTTTTTCCGTTAGCGCCATTTAACGTTTCATGAATCGCTTTTGATTATTATTTACGTGTATTTGTTTTACGTGTTACTAACCTCGTTTTTACACTCATACGTTATCGATAAAGTAACAATTTATTTAATATCCGTTTCCATTCGATAAGCAACTTACAATTTATACGATAACGATGAAAAAGCAATATTGCAATTTTTATGCGCAGTTTGACATATTCTTGAATTTTAACGTTCATAAATAAAGATTAAAGATTTGTTTAGTTATTTCTCTATGAATAGCGAATGATAGTTTTCTGTTATTTTAACGTCGTCATCCCCTAAGGTTGAATTTTCTCTTACAGAATTTGAGCGAGAATTCCTGGCGCGATGTACGCTTCGATCTCTTGATATATATTCATAATAAATTTCTTCACAAGGGACATGAAAATTCCTGAAGCAATATACTTTGACTCTACGACATTCATAACAAAGCATTTACGCAATAATGTCATAATATCGAAAGTCGACTTTTAAAGTGTCTGCCAGCGATGATCTCGTAAAGTAGTTGCTCGTGTGTATAATGCATCCAACAAATGATCATTGCTCAATGATTCAGAACCGCAAAATGGTCTTTGCTTTGATATTTATCGGCGTTTATAACTACATCATATAACTACATATGTTCAGGTTTTATATTTTCGGTGTAAATTTCCTTTAGAACGGCAGGCTAAACAAAATCGATTTTGTTGATTTCCAAAACAAGTTTTTATTATGGAAATGACAGTTTTGCCGAAATATCTATATCTAGACATAGATCTGAAAATAATTTTATGGGATTAAAATAAATAAAATAAATGTAAATGCCTACCAGAGCCAACACAAGTTGTTAAAATGTGTGAAAATTTATTTATTACAGTATCTTAACAAATTGTCTTAACTCTATTATACATTTATTGATTCATTCTAAAATCAATCTAATCTGATAATCTAATAATTTGCGAATCAAAATAATTATGTAAGACTTTTAAATTGATTACTAAAAAGACTTTTTGTAACATTGTGCTTGGTATTTTTACGTTTGATCTGTTTTGATGCTTCAACAAAATTATTTTCAGATCTGTAATCTAACTTTTAGATACTTCATTCTTTTTCCGGATAGAACTTGCTTGAATGTTTATATCGATGTATGATACAGCAATGCAAAAAATAATATTATGAGTCATATTTGAGAATATCTTTTTCCACGATCGAAATATTCTTTTCGAAATACGAATCTCTGATCGTTATATTTAAAAGTCTTGGATTTTTATACTAGATAATAAAAATTCCTATTTTTTTTTTACAGTCGATTGTCGAGAAATATTTCACGTGGTGTGCTTAACTTAACTACAACACCATTAGTACGAATTTGGTACGGCTACCATCTACCTTAGCGTAGCTTTCTAATCACACGAAACCCGCCTATGCCACTTGTCTACTGGCCCGCATAATAATACAAAGCTCCCTCAAATTTGAGGAACTCCAAACGACACACTTAATTGCGTGCATTTATCACAAAATGTTTGCTCCACTTGTATAGGCCTCCTACGACGTATTTCTATGTCTGTGCGACGCATGCTCTACTGACTGTAAAAGGCGACATTACATGCTGTCTTCACGCTAATATCAATCGAGGATCACAAAAAAGAAGAAAAAAAAAAGAAGAAACGCAACATGATCGGAGGAGAAAAAAAACCTCGTCAGCTGAATACTCTTCTACAGCTCCCCTAAACGACCTTCCGTCGCAGGAAAAGTTACAACGAGATTTTCATGGAAGGGAGGATTTTTTTTTTTTTTTAAGCAAAAAGTGGATTGGGAAACACGTTTAACTAAGTAGTCGTCGACAATCGGTGAGCACTTCAATCTTGCGAACAAACGAAAACGTGAAAAGAACAAAGAGAGAACAGACTGAATAAAACAGAAGAAGAAAAAGAGGGATGCGTATAGATAAAACAGACGGAGAAGACGAGAGAAGAACAGGCGGACCCTTAATTCCTACCTCCAGGGCGGGCGCTTTAGCCTGAAACACAAACGGCAAACCTGAAAAGAAATTCCGGAAGGATACCGGGCGGCGGAAACTCGAGCTCGAGTTTTTACACGAAGGAATTAAGTCCTCGTTTTAAGCAAGTTAATTCCCCCCTTTCCCGATACAAACGCAAAAGTCTGTACAATCGACGTTTAGTGTGATCTACCATCCACTTTTTCTTTCATTGGTCCCCGTGATTATATGTCGTCGGTTAATAATCATCCCTTTAAACAACTATAAAAGATGACAGGAGAAAAATTAATATAAAGAAAGAGAAACGGGAACAAAGATGATGCAAAGGTAGAAGGAATAGTGTATGAAGAAGTATTTAGGCAACAAGATGCAACAAGATGCCGCGCAATCGAGAGATAGCAGAGAGGACTCTCGTATAAATTCGCATAAAGTGAATTTTATTTTGAGATGGTCCTAAAAAAAAAAATCACAAATTAATCCGATAGTAAATTATATATAATGTTCGAAACGTTTAATATTAAAAAGTATAACTTTTTAAAAATCGATTGTCTTCTTTTTCTTTTCTGTTAAAGGTTTCATCTGGATATTTTTATTAATATACGTTAAAAAAATAATTGCATATTACTAAAAATATGTGGCAGAAATTATATTTTTTATATTGCTTTTTTGCTGAACCAATTTAAAATTTGATTTTATTTGTTCATTGAATATTTCTTTAATGTTCGATGTATTTTTCACTATTACTAAATTTCTTATAAAAAACGATTTCTTAGTAATGCGATTCGAGCCAAAAGAATTAAAGTGTTCGCCGTCGACAATCGTTTGTTATAGTTGTAAATATTATTCGACATTGTTTTTCGACAAAAAGTTAATTTTCAAAGGGAAAGTCAACACATCGAATATAAAATCCATTCACGCGGGAATGGATGGTGTCAGAGAGACGGCATCATCGGAGCAAAAATAATCATCTCGATAGTTAACAGTGCTCGCTGTTTTCGATCAATCGTGCCGTCGGATGCATCGGGATTTTTACGTGAATGAAACAAGAGAAAGAGAGAGAGAGAGAGAGAGAGAGAGAGAGAGAGAGAGAGAGAGAGAGAGAGAGAGAGAGAGAGAGAGAGAGAGAGAGAGAGAGAGAGAGAGAGAGAGAGAGGGGGGAGGGGGAAAGAACGAAACAGATAGGCGAAAAATGAGATACAATGAGAATGGCGAATGATCGGGACAATGTAGAACACGAGATAGGGATGGTGTAATTGTTATCGGTTTCTCTCTTTTGGCGTTCTCTCGTGTGTGCAAGCCTGGCAAAATGTGTGTCAACTAACGTCAGCTGTTGCTTGAGGCCATTCCAGCTAAACGGGTCCACCAAGAGATTACGGACTTTAGTCAAAATCTCTGCACTCATTTGTCTCGTCTTATAGATACTGCACCGCATTCCGCTTCCGGTGCACGTGCGAATAAGCGTTTTCCGTTTGCGCTTTCACGTTTATCGTCGAGAATATTTCGAGCTTGCAGTTAACATCGCAACAATTGTGATGTTACGAGCTTCTTACAGTCTTATGAATACTACACGATTATTGATATGATTATGAAAAATATTTTTATTTTATCATCGAGTTTAATTTTGCTTGTGATAACAATTATTTGTAGTCAATTTATTTTCAAAAAATAGAGATATAATTTTAATATGCAATGAAAAATTAATTTTTAAAAATAAATTTCAGAAAAGAAATAATCGCTGTTAAATCTATAGTATTAAATTTTATTTAAGTTCGCCACTGTTTAAACAATAGATAAATTTGGCATTATATATTGTCGAATTTATTCATTGTTTTAATAAAAAAAATAACGATATATTAAAGTAGGAGCAGTGGCAACTTGAATTAAGTTGACACCATAGATTTAATAGTAATAAACTTAATTTTTTTTTATTAATTACGCGAATAATTTTATTTCAATATATTTATGTTTAATTATTTAGATATTTAGAATTAGACAATTCGCTGGCAAAGTTTTTGTTCTAAATAATTGTCTGTAGAAAGAAATTTATGAAAGATATCAAAGCTTTATCAAATCGTGCATGGTTGATATACCGCTACAAGCTTGCGTCCAATCGCTTTGTTCGTATCGATTCCACCAACGATAATCTTCCGATTGCCCAATTAATTATGTCCGTTCTATGTTTTATCCGTAGCGCAACATAGCGAAAACGCTCGCAAGAGTTTGTTTTCCGATTAATAGCCGATTATCAGACGGCGATCGCGACGTGATTGATTATCGCGCCGTTTCCATTTAACCACGCGCGTTCTTCGATTTAATTAAAAACTCATTCGAGTACTTCGTATCTCGGTAGCCGCAGCTCTCTCTGCGGTCGCGTGCACCGGAAGCGAGAAATAATTGTTCGCGGGAATTAGTAGAAATCGAGAAATGTCTCACCTGCAACCTGTAGTTGGAATCCTGCGTCGCTGCGTGAGCCGCGAAGAAAGGGTCGTAGTAAACGCTGGAAAAAATAAAAACCACCAATGAGTAATGAACGGTTTATCCGCCTGTCCGCCATTGCGCCCGTGGGGAGATTACTGAATTTCTGATTTTACGATTTTTCTCTGTAAAGTGTAATTAACGTTACAATTCGCGCCGTCAATTATTTTTATTTAAGAAAATTAAATATCATCTTTCGTTTGTATACAAATATCCCCTTTAAAAAAAAATAACGTATTTTGTAAATTCGACATTTGCCCATATTTTTCACGCAAATTATTTATAAAGACTTTAATATACAATAGGGACATTCACAATAGGGTTAAAAGCTGTCACTTCAAAAAAAAAAAAAAAAAAAAAAAAAACCTTTAATCTTCCGATTCAATAATGTACAACGCTCGTTTAATAGACGTCATATATTAAACATTGCGTTTTGTTCGAGAATAAAATTGAAAATTTACTTCTGGGATATGATAATCCTCGCTTTGTAGGATAATGGAGGATGACAGAGGCGATAAACTTTGTCCTCCCCCGATTATGCGAACGAAGTTTGTTTTATGCGCGAAGATCATAAATTATGCCGAGAAAAAGTTGATTGCTTTATATTGCATCCGCACAGTAGCATTCGCAATGGAATTAGTTTTACAAGTAGCTCGCTTCTATTATCTTCGTTGGGGAAGATCGTTGTTAAAAGTCTATTTAACTTGAGTAAGTAATAATCTTGTTTTAAAAGACACGGAGAAAAAAAATTTGTCGACTTTATGGAATGCGAATTCGCGGTTCGTTTTGACTATACTCTGTCAGGAATGAAGAACATTACGAAAGCACTATTACAGCACATACGCATTTAGTAAAATGCGAGCGTAATTTCAGGAGTAAATTCAACGTACTGGTAATGATAAAAAAATGCGCATTCGTTCTGTTTAACTTTGTTTAAGATTCTTTAATATTGCCTTCAAATTCATGAAAAAATAAGTAATGAAAAACGATTATTATTTGAAATATGTATATCTGGCAAATGTTTATCGGGATAAAACTGTGCGTTACATATCTCTTGTCAATATTGAATTCAGTAAAAATATACATATATTTCTATGTCATAAATTTTCGTTAAGTGTAATCATTTATCGTCCAACATTTTGCATCCCTATATATTATCATTGCAAATATAAATTATCATCGAATTGTGTGTGTCGGAAACTATCGATTGCTTTTATAAAAAAAACAAATTTCCCAAAACGTCATGAAAGTATTTACAAATAGACAATATAAGATATTTGAGGTCAGAACAAAAAAATACGATAAACAACGAGATCTAGTACATGCCAAAAATTACTGAAACTCAAAGAAACTACCGTAACTCGAAAACAAATCAGATAGGATAAATATATTTGTGTTTGAGTTATTTCTATCAACCGTTTTCGTTATTTCTCCGTAAACAAAATTCATTCCTGAAATTATACGAACGTTTTACGAAGTATAACTTTATATTGATTTTGAAAAAAAAAAATTTGTTTATGCCTGGCGTGACGTTGCACGAATTCGAGATAAAATATAAGTCATTTCCTTCTCTATAATCTGCTTCAGGTTATAAATTAAACACGATCTTTACATTAAAATTCATAAGAAATGTACATATATATATATATATGTATATATAATATATATATATATATATATACATACACACAATATATATAGATATTGGGACTTGACAAATCCGATTTCGCGACCGAGGTGTGCATCGATGTAACAGGCTTCGAAGATTGATTTTCGTCCGTATTCAAATTTTTCATTCCTGCCAACGCCATGTCCAATTTCATAACGTTAAAATGAACGAACGATTGACGTTCGACGCGAATGCTTGCTCCTAAAAATTCGGAATGATAAAAAGTTAAAAAAAAAAAAAAAAGATAAAGTGTCTACATTCTACAACGATTTTTAATCTTCAACAAAAAAAAATGCGCGCGATCACCACGACATGACCGACAAACCGCGTTGATCCAACAGTCGCGTTTTAATCTTCTAATCAGTCAAAGAGCAGTTGGATGAAATGGAATTTTTTTTTTCCGGGTGACGCCTCTTTGATCATCCTCGGCAGAGAAGCAATTGAGCGTCCTCAGTTTTTCCGCTCGTTCAAAGTCTTCATTTAGCGAAAAACGAGCGAGCCGCGGACGCTCTTTTGCAAATTATAATCCGCATTGTGCGCGGAGGGGACGTTTGCAGGAAATAGGTTTGGAAAGGTGGACATGCAGTGTGCAAACGCATGTGAGATTGACAGACAAAGCCTTAACGAGCGGCGCGTGCAAACTCATTGCAGCGAGTAATTCCCCTCAATTATTTTCGATATTACTCGATGATCTTCGACGCATGATGAAGTGATGGAGTGTATATACTCAACGATACTCCCACATTCAGTCGCAATATAGTTTAAATGATCGCCATCGAGATGCGAATTAAAGTTGTTTACACCAACAGTCATTGATATTTGCGGAAAATTAAACTTTCAATATGTGGCTAAAATTTGAAAAAAAAAAAGTTAAAAAGAGAATGTGATCATTGATTATCGAAAATGTAATTTGTACTTAAAAAAAAGTGAAAAGAAAAACCCTTCAATCAAATTAGATCTAAATAAAAAGTTTATTTATCGTAAATACTATTAAAGATAAATAACATAATTAGTTGGAAAACGCGATTTAACGTTTGAATTCGCGAGTTAAACTTTATTGCATGGAAGAACTAGTGGCATATAAATCACGCTAACTACGTAAGTACCGATCGTTAAGAAGAAAAAGGCTATCGCGAAAAAGTCCTTCGAAACTTTAATGACGCACGCACCTCTTCCACACCCTGGCTACGTAAATTAATTATCGTCATTATACCATACGTCTGTTTTTATCGTTCAATGAACCTTCGCGTAAGTTTCGTAACAGGAAAGTATTTTCGAGGTGCGCTCTTGATTACTCGCTGCAAGAAAAAATTCACCAAGAAGAAAAAAGGATATGTACAAAAGATATTAACAAGCTGCAGAATATAGATATTTTTTAAGATGATTGGTCAAGATCATATAGAAGTGTTCCTGTAAAGATATATATATATATATATATATATATATATATATATATATATACATACTTTGTTAATGGTTTATCGGTGTTTTATTGAAAATGCATGGAAAGAGTGTAGTGATAACTCGAATTATCACATCGCATGAAAAGAATGGTTTTGCTAAAATATCTAAAAATTTAGCTAGATACAGATCTGAAAATATAATTTCGGACTATCAAAATAATTATGTAGAACGCTTAAAACAGTTATTATTAGAATGTCAAAACTTCTTGCAGTATTGTCATCAACGCTTAAACATTCTACGTACAATTATTTTGATAATCCAATAAAATTATTTTCATATCTATCTAAATTTTTAGAACTTCAGCAAAATCATATCCTTTCCGATATCTTCCATCAATTCGTGATTGTCTTAACTCTTTTGTCAAGGCATAATTTTTCACCTTTTCACTATCGTGTTTCACAAGATTTCCGCAAAAAATATAAGTGAGAATAAGATAAAGACAAAACTGTCCTTTGTTGTTCGAAGGGGGGGTTCTTAAAACGTCATAATAAAATTTGCACGAAAAAATAAATTTTTATTGTTTAAAAAATGATGTATAGGTACCAGAGTATTCATGCCTTGAATTATTGCAAAGTGATAGAATTAAATTTAATTAAAAACGCCGATTAGAATGCCACTTAACAGAGTACAGGAATATCTCTATCCAGTTAGACGTCGGTTAGACGCAACCTGACCTGGACCGATACTTACGCGGGTGCGAAGGGATGTAGGGCCGTAGCCGCAGCTGCAGCTGCAAGTTGCCCCGGATTCCTGGCCAGTGCCAAGGCGGCCGCGCTGGTTGGGAAAGTCGCCCTCGCTGCTCCTACTCGGCCACGTTGTATGGCAACTCCTCTAAGTGCCGCAGCTGTAACAACACACACACGCGACACGCGCGTGCATGCACAATTACACAAGATTGCCTACCTGGAAGACTTATGTTGCTATCGAACACTCCGTGGGACTCCAGGTTGCTCTTCGAGGAACCGCGGCGCACATCGACAGCCGGCGAGACGAGGTTTGCGACTTGATTTTATATCCGGTTACGAGACTTAGGAACGATATGTCTGGGAATTAATTCATCGAACGTTTCACTGTTGCGAGGGAATTTGTGAAGTAATAATTTTTCTTGAACATCTAGAAAATTTTTATTCGCCGATCGATCAGCATATTCGACAAACTCGAACAAGCACAATATTAATGTGAAATAGTTTTCTCTTTTGTTTTCATTTGTGGGATATCGTTATTATCATCCTCATTATGTTAAATTTTAATAACAAATTTTTTGGTGAAATTCTAATTAATTTTTCCAGAAATTTAATAAAAAAAGTCGTACTTTTTTATAATTTAAATATTTATAATTCGTATTAATTTATAAATTAATACGTAAATCTCATTTTTTAGATAATTAAATTAATCGTTTAATTAATTATATTAATAATTTAAAACATTTTTACAATGTAATGAATTGTATAAAATTGAAGTTCTTTAAACTTCTATTATTAAATAAATTCAAAATTTTAAAATATTGATGAAAATTTAATAATGAGGTGCGTATATAATAAAAGAAAGGAAAGGACAAACTGGCTGTAGTTGGAATAGAAGATCCTTCTTTTTAACGTGCTTATAGCACAATGTAAAAAATAAACATATCTGACTCTGTCAGCGCAGAGAAAGCTTTCGATCTAAGAGAAGCTGCGGCACGAGCAGGAAATTTTGTTCTTCCTATCAAAGATTGGCTTTGGAGAATTGCGCCCAAGAAGTAAATACGAACATCAGAAAACACCGGAGAATCTCGTGGCGTAAGAAAAGAAAGGATGTGGCAGAGCGCAGAGAACTTCAGAAAATCGAAAATAGGAAAGTTTGCTTCCTCTATTCAGCTTGTATTTGACATTCAGGAATAGCTTGAAAGGAAAGAAACGACTACGAAACTTCGCGAAACGAAATTCATCTAGAAGAAATGGCTGCTTTACGAGTAGATAAATTTTCGGTGCGTTTTATCGTTATTTGCGATCTACTCGCAAAGGGTCGCTACAATTTCCTTCAACGTAAATAGAAGGATGATTTCCGCGAGTGGCAAAATTCACGCCTTGAAGTGAAGCTTGCGTGATCGGTGTGAAATCCTCGAAGCTTCGACGAAGAATGATGTCAGAAGCTAGGTAGTCTGGCAGATTTCGATGACAATTGAGATTTCGCGAATTTATCAAAATTAAACAAGAAGATAAAAAGAACTTTCGAAGATTGGCAACGCCAAATGTAATGATTTAGGCAGCAGCCCTAGATCAATATTATTGTACAACATTATTGATGTATGAAAGCTATATTGAAAAGCCTCCGACTCAGGATAACAAATTTCTCATCCTAAAAATCTTTTCCTGATTTCCAAATAAAATTTCACAATTTTTCTTGAATCTTTCAGTAATATTTTAAAATTGTTTGTATTTTCGTCCTGATTTTGGAAATTAAATTTTATTGAAAGAAAGACAGCAATATTAATTATTATTAATATTGCTGACAGTGCTTGCATTTAATTATTAATTGATAATATTCCAAAACTGCGGTAGATATAATGTATTGCATATTAAATTTTTTTTGAAACCAAGAATTTTAATGCTCCTAAAAATTTTAATAATTCCTTGATTTTTCCTTGATTTTCATGACTGTTATCAATCTCTCTAACATTTTCCTAATTTCCACTTTTGTGGTACTCTGCGACTGTTTGTTTCGAAGGGAGGGATTAGTAATATTACAAATTAATTATACAATAATAATATTGAGCGTCGTGGGGCAGCTTAAGATACTCTGTAAAGTTGATGAGCTTGTTTTTTCATTTGGTCTCTACAGAGGTTTTCGAAGAGAATTTTTCCGATGGAAGTTGAATAGACGGCGACGTGGATGTCACGACTCGATCCGTCCACATTGTGTAGCAGCTGCCGGTTGCATGATCGACGCCAGCCTTCGTAAGGGGAAGAAAGACCACGGATACGCGCAGTTCCGGAAGCTGACGATGCACAACGGTGGTTGCAGGGCTTTCTCGCTCGGTGATGCATTTCAGATTCGTAGCAGTGAGCTTTCGCTCGGTAAATTTCAATGAGATTGTGGAATATTAACCAATCCTTATATTTCGAAGAAGTGGAAAATAATCGAGATTCTATTATCAGCAATCTCGTAGATTGCAAAACGATGAAGAATTGCACTCGGAAGACGATAAAAAAAAACGAATAAAATAATGCTCCTTGATTTGACATACTTATAGAATGAAAATATTATTTCTCCAGATAATAAAAAGTTATTCTCAAAATTGCAGAGATATAAAAAGAATTAGGTCAAAGATGTTATAACTAGATCATTAGATCTAATTATCTATATTATTAAATAAGAATATCAATCTGCCAGAAAATAGATAATTTATCGGGCTATGATATGATGAATTAAACTTCTGAGATATTTCTTAATTTACGTTTTGAGCATTAATAGATGATGTAATTGGAGGAATCATATGGATAACCCTGATGGATGGATAGTGACTTTAATGAATTGCTGTTGTATTGACGGCAACGACAAATGACATTGAGTTATCGACATATCTGACAAAAAAAAAAGTTGGGAAAACAAACTCGGCGCGATGAGAAGAATCCTTTTTATCTCCGGTTGGTCCAAGATGGAGCAATAAAATCTAACGATTCTGCCTACCTTTTCATCGGCACCAAGTCATCTCGTTCGGATCAGCTGCTGATGGAGCGATTTAACAAGTGCTTTCTCATTTATATATATGGTTCACCTCGAAAAATTCACCTTGAAGAGAATAAAGTTTATTAAAGAAATGAATCTTTTGATTTCTTAAAAAAAAAATAAATGATATAAAAATGATATTTTGTATTGCAATCTACTTATATTTATATGTTACTGATTATATAGTATACATATATTTAAAATAAAATCCATGTTACTAAACAACGAAATTTTTCATTTAGAAAATTCAATCGTGAGTTGTAAATAAAATGTTACAAACTTATTTCTTCAAAATTAAAAAAAGAATACGACAATCGTGAAAACATATCTCTTCAAAGTTCTGATAATCAAAATTACATCGAAAGTATAACAATCATATGCACTGTTGTTAGACTAGTGGGTTCAATTACATGAGCAGCACATCAACAGCATCCTCAACAGACAACTACTGTGCAGGTAACGCGCGTGATGTTAGCGCAAATCAAAATGTAAGTTAACGATCAACGACGAAGGGTTGGTTCATAAGTCGGCTTGATCGCCGGTTATCTAAAGGCGGGTCAAGAACAAGAGCGTGATGCATAAAATAGCAGGCGCATTCCAAAAAGAGGAAGGTGGTTTGTGTGTAAGGGGCCGATGTTTACAACTGCATGAACTCCATTTTCCTACAGGCTCGCGTGATCTGTGGCACAGAAGTGTGATTACTAACATTGCCGGCATATAAATATGTACATTTTATGGATTTTTACTTATATTTTCAATTATTAAAACACACAGTTTTTAGTTCGCGTCTACAAAATATTAGGTGTTGGAATTAATTCGTAGCGTTTTTAATGAAAGAATGTTATTTATTTCACATGAGCATTAAAAAATACATTAATGAAAGTACTTCCCATCACTTGTAAAACGCTACGAATTAATTCCAACACCTAATAATATTCTGCAAATTTTTTTATTTAAAAGAAATATTTTTATTTTATTTTATTGTAAATGACTTTTTTGATAGTCTGTTACGTCAATTCTTCCGTGTCGACTTTCTGAAAATATCGATATAGTGCATTGCTGTCATTTTATCCTAGTTCGTACGATATAACAGTTTATCGCAATCCGTTTTTCGAAATTCACGTGTTACTCTACATCAAAGTAAGCGAGGCACATATTTTTGGAAAAAAAAAAAAAAAAATTTCGTACACACGACACTGACATTTCGAGAATGCGACACACACGACGACCGACCATTCGATTCATTCCGGATATGAATTTAAAAGCCAACCGTGCTGAACGCGATTGCTGTCTTCGGCCAAATTTTACGAGTGCGCGTGACACGCCAATTAGCGGCTATTAATTAATCGACTGTGCACGCTGTGGCAGATCGTCCGACACGCCGCGCCGCGCCGGTTCGGAGAAGATCCAAATTTATGGAAATACGGTCCGGCGATAACATGATCCGACGAAGAGTAGAGAGATTACACTCGCAAACAATGAAAAAATTAAATGCGCCATCGCCATCCTTTAATCGCCTGCTTGTCCCTTGTTCGAAATCGTACGTTGCATTAGCGTCATCAATAATTTTTGCGATAACAAAAGTTTCCCGTTGAACCGCACGTTGCAAATTCCGTGCAAACAAATGGACTTTTCGTTACGCAAATTTAATTGAAAACCAATGAGCTTACGAATTAAATATTAACCCATCAGCTGCCGCGAAGTAAAACGTTTCCATCTCGTATGTATTTCGATTCATTTGCATTTGCGCGCGTAATCATAAATATGTAAAAGCAAATTGTTACACGACATAAATAAATTTTTCATGACTCGATAGAAATTGTCTAATTTTTTAAAATGCATTATTGTGATCTTCTTAAACAATTTTAATTATTATAAAAATGTTTTAATTATTGTAACTACTCAATTATTATAATTTAATTATTAAAAACACGATTTAATTTTTAATTATTATATTCTTATTAATTTTAATTTTCTTTCACACTAACATTATTGTAATATTCATATCGAAAACTAATAATTTGTTGTCGATTTTATCACATATTAATTTCGCTTGAAAATGTAGTTATAAGAAATGTTAGTAGAAATCCATGCGATTATTTCCGGCCACAGATCGACCGCCGCCGAGAGCTCCCTAAACATCCGATCGAGTTTGACTAATTAGGCGGAAAACATCGACATATAATGCGTGCCCTGAAGAAAGAAACGATATACATATATTATATATACACATGTATAATAGAGGAAGGAAGGAACAGTATTGTGTTCGTCCAACTAGCATCAATGCAACAACCATGGCGGAGCATTCGGGTGGTGGTTTTGCGGTTCGTGCACAAGTGAATATTCAACGGGTTTCTTTCCACTCTGTGTGCTACACTGTCGATACGAGTACACCGAGAAGAGGAAAGGTGGCAACATTAATTATGAAATAGTAGAAAGTAGAAAGACAATAAATATATGAAAAGGTATGATAAGAGGAAAAAGGAGTAGATAATACGGGGATCGATCGTTAAACAGGCGTCTGCGGTTCGATGCAATAATAAATTTTATGATGCCGAT
Organism: Acromyrmex echinatior; assembly: GCF_024713525.1. Taxonomy (NCBI): domain Eukaryota; kingdom Metazoa; phylum Arthropoda; class Insecta; order Hymenoptera; family Formicidae; genus Acromyrmex; species Acromyrmex echinatior. The sequence goes on along the minus strand of NC_141859.1, from coordinate 3,828,399 downwards.
TTTACGCGGCAATCTACCAGGGGGATCGCGAAATTACGCAATAGCCATGGTGGAAACCATTATTATATTGTGATGGAATATATCACAGTGATATTACGCACGATATGATAAGACACGTAAAATAATGTCCCACGGTGAATTCACGAGTAATGAGTTAACCGACATGAATCGAAAATTCGTACACACTATAGTCTAAACTTGAATAAATCGCGTATATTTTGCGATTCTCTGTGGTTTATATATATTTAATTGAATTATAATGCAGTCCATCTGCCCGAGGAAAAATATTTCGGTTTAATCATAAAAAATAAAACGTCGGTACGATTAACGACGATGCACTTCAAGAACAATGATTAACTAAAAATACATAATTTCTTTCCATTCAATCTCTGCTGCTTCCATTTAATAAAACTTTAAACAGAAAATTATAAGCAATATCCGAATATCTAATAATAATTTTTAAAAATAATTCTTTAACACATACTATTGTAATATTTTAATACTACATTACGATTAAAGTATTATCTATTAAATGAGTGACATAATTAAGTCTCGTAAAATTTACAGTAGATGAGATAGAAGTTAAAACTACGCGACGTTATTTCCTTGGCCGGTGTTTTTATACGAATGAGAAATTTTAGCTCTACTTCGTGGATTATTCATCGTCTCGTATTAACCAAAGAAAGTGGAAAAGACATTCTTTTCGTAAAACGTATACCGGATGCGAAGCTTGTACGTGAAACTCTTGAAGATTCCCTTGGACGGAAATTTTTGCCAAGCACGACCTAATTTTAGAAATTGACCTAATTGCATCGAAAACGCGAACAAAGCGATTGTGCGGATTTTCCGAACGACAAATAGAAAAGGAAAAGAGACCACTTTTAAAAGCTAGGTCGCGCACAGATTTAACAATTTAACAATTGTACACGACGGTAAGAAGCTTTGGACGTCTCGCGCGTTTATCGAGAGCGATTTTCGGTATTCTCGTAAAATGCAAGAAGAACCGAGCGCGTTTTACTGTAACGCGAGATATTTCAAGTTATTATTCAGATCCGCTTTGTCTCGAACCGCGTCTGCCGTCTTCCATTTTGCACTGAGAGAAATGTTTTGTATGACATGTGACGTACAAAAACGTTCTTTAGTTAAAAATAAAAAAATTTTTGTAAGTTAAGTTAAAAATTTTATTCCTTTGAGAATTTTCTATCAAAAACATTGTTAACTTACTTACAAAAACTTTCTTTTAATTAAAAAATATTGTTGATCTAATCAAAGTTTGATTAAAGTTCTACCAAATTTTGATTAGAACAAAAATTTTTTAATTAAAAGAATATATTAATTAAAAGATAAGAAAGTTTTTGCAAGTCGTATATATTACAAAACATTTCTCTCAGTGCGCGATGGGACGAAGAAAGTGGGGATTGATTAAGGTTGGTCGGGGTAAATTTGAGGTGTTCGTGCTCGTTTATCGCTTTCAACACATTAAACACGATTGTCTCGGTGCCGCATATGTGGTAGGATCCTTAACTCAATCCGTACCTCCGTCTCGCCGCCGCTCTGGGTGCAAGGACGAGCGGTGCAGCTGCAGGCGATGGGGTCACCGCGGCCGCAGCGACCGCTGCAGCTGTAGCTGCCGATGGCGCCGCCGCTCCTAGCCAGCTCCACGGCATGGCCGACAACCTGTATCCTGTTTTTGTCAGAGTCTGTTAGTGCTAAATGTCGCTCCCGTGATCGCGCAACGGCGGGAGCGCCGTGTCTTAATCCACTCCTCGTTTTCGTGGAACTTCGAGAAGCCGCGTCATGTTCGCTAGTTTGAGCACCTCGTGACTCGCGCAATCAGGTTAATAATTAAATAAATGACAGCGTAGTTGTTGGCGTCGCTCTCGAGACGCGGTCTCTCTCTCTTGCTCTCTCACGTGTCATAAAAAATAAACGAAAAATAAAAAAAATTCTTTTTTTAAAGCAAATATTTCCCTCTAGATTCTTTTGTACGTATAAAGTTCAACAGCCTTTGAATTTGAACATTAACGTAAAAGTACAGTCTCAAAACGTAGGGGATCAATTCGTTGAATGAATGATCGCGCTATTAGTAATTTAAATTCCAGACTGCCCAGTATTTGTACGATTGTCGAACATGTCGCAGCTGCATTTTCGAGGGAGTGGATTAAAGCCTCAGAATTTCGAGACTCGCCTTTTCATATATATCATGAACGCTTAGTTTTTATTACAACAATATTTCGTGAACGTTGGAACTGTTGTTGCGTTAATTTCAACGTTCCGTGAATAACTGGCGGATTAATTCGATGCGGTTCGGACGATCGTAAAATATTGTTGTAGATTAAAATTACAAATGTTATGCAGAGAAACGATTCGGTCGAACCAGTTACATTATTAACAATTTTTTTAACTTCACGTTAGAATTATTTTGCACTGAAGCGTTTGTCTGCGTAATAAAACGTCTCGTAATCACGTAATATAAATATCTTATTAATAATATGTAATTGTGAGCGGATTATGGCATTTTCGGTGTCAGTTAGCGAGTTCTTTTTATGTTACGTATATTTTGCTGCCGCTGTAAATGATACGAATAGATTGTTGTATATTCCTAACGAAAATCTTCCGTTAGTTTGTAATAGAAAATAAAAATGAAAGATTATTTGCGAACGAAAGTTTTTCTCGGCGGCTATAAATTATTATATAATTCGTATTCACTTAAATTTAAGTTAACGAATTGAAACAACTTAAACGCGTAAGTGATGATTGTACAATTTTGCTTGTGATTTAAATGGTAAATTTAATTTGAATCCAAACTCTATTTCTCTCTCTCTCTCTCTCTTTTTTTTTCCATTTAGCAACGACTCGAAGTAAAAACCAGTCGATATTATTGGAAATTCAGAACAAATGGATATAAAAATGATAATTAATTGCGATAGTCGCGTGTATACGTATCGCAAATCAGATGTTACATAGTTATGTGCTCTTCGAAGTACCGTTCGGGACACACGATTTAATGTAATATCGGTCTCTTTAAATGTAATTATTAGTCGATCATGTAATAGTAATATCATTACTGAAATTACCTGAATTACGCCAACTAGACAATTGGAAAATGTTAGGGAACATTTACTTGTCGTATCGGCGCATAATGCAATCACGCAATGAGAATATAATAGGAAAGAACTTGCGCAATAAATTTTGAAGTCTTTGAGAAAAAAGTTACGTAATAGGAGGATATTAATTTTGCGTTTCGTTGACTCTAATCTTGACTCTTAATTTCAAGTTTTAACTAATTAATTAACAAGATCCTGACACACGGCACCGTCGTAAAACAAAGTCTAACGCTACAAAGACGAACGACCACGTACGATTGGGCAAAGAGAATTAATTTTGTCGTAACGAATAAGATGAAATTTTATGCAAAGCTTGCGGACTGGGCTCGTTAAGGCGAACGCACCGGGCAGATTTATTGCGTTCTCGAAAGTTTCCAACTTTTCTAAAGCTTCGTTAAATCGTAACGACGCGCCGTTCTTCTGCGAGAGGACGAAAAAGGGCCGCCGGAGGAAAAAAACTGCGAGAGTTGATTATAGCCGGCGGATCATCCGGCGCGACGTTTCTCCATGCGGTAAATCGAAAACGGATTAATTTTTACCGCGAGATCGCGCGTACGGATTCCGCGCGAAAGCGGCTTCTCGCTCGGGTTGTGTCTCGTTAGAGTTCGATATTTCTCGATACGGATTTATTAAGAGCCATTGCGTTCACGACTGACTGTTAATTCAGCGAATCGAACAATCGCATCAGTCCGTACACTTCCCTCTAACGTACATGAAACTCTTCATCACGCTGCGAACGATTTATGATTGTAATTAGAAAACCTTTTAACTACTGCTACTTTACGATGCAATGTTGCTACTTCAATCGATTTAGAGAAATGGTGGCCAATTAAGTAATTAGCGCACAATAAGAATTATCATGTAATCATCTCGTGGTCGAACTTACTTACGTCTGATCGAAAGTGAAATAGAATTTAAATAGAATTGAAAAATTTAGAAATAAATGTTTTTACGTTTTAATATTGTATTTATATAATACAATATCACATATTAATTTAAATAACATGTTTATACAGAAAGAGCAATGTTAAAGTATCAACAAAATTTAATTAAACTTAAAAGACACAGATTTGAAAATAATTAAACTACCAAAATAATGTAAAATAATCAAGCATGATGTTATAAAAAGTTTTGACATTTCGGCAATCAGTTTGAGCGTTTTACGTAATTATTTTGACGGCTTAATCAAATTATTTTCTGTATTTAGCTAAATTTGTAGATATTTTAGCAACTGTTCTTTTCGTATGTTTTTTAAATATAATTTACTTTTTTCTGTCGTAATAATTCAAGATAAATGTTAGAGGAATTATCAATATTTAATATATTAGGCGTATTTAAACAAAAATTTAGGTATAATATTCTAAATACATAATAAAAAGAAAACAGACACGTGAATTATCGCGAATTTTCTCATGTTCTCTGTTGTTGACAAAGCACAATTTGGTATACGCAGTATTGTTAATTACGGCACATTTTTCATGCTAGTTTATTTGCTAAACGACCGCAACCTGCATATTTCGCCCACTGTGCACAAACGAAATATTAATTACGATATTTACTCACTGATTTATTACCAATCAACGCAGTGCTATTCGTGCGTAATTGCATATTTGATATCCGATGTAATTTTACACACAACTGCGCACTTTCGCTTCAGGCGTACATGTGCACTTTTTTCAATTCTGAAAATGTCAACTAAAATCTAACAATTATGCGGCCCAATATCAATTTAAAATGTATCTGTAACGTGTGTATCACGCGTGTTGTACAAAAACATTAAAATATTCAAACTGTAAACCGTACCATCGCTAAATATCGCGAGATATACTGGCTCTTTCAGTTTCATGACGTAAAAAAAAATAACATTTGCGAAATGTCAACATGTGTAATCGTAAACACATGAAACAAGATTTACCGAATCATTGCAATTATGTTATTTTGTAGAGCCGATATTACAATCGAAATTTTGAATTCTCCTCGTAAAAGGAACTGAACGAAGAGGCTTTTATGTTACTGTATCTCGAGAGGCACAAGAAGGCACTATTGCAAGTATATGATATAATTAAGACGATGGAAGAAGGAGGGAAGAACTGACTGATGCGAAGCACTGAATTTAACGAAAGAGAAAAGGGGACGTCGAGGGAAACAAGAATTAAAAAATTACCCTCGAGACTTTATAATTTATCTGACTGCATCCGAGATTCTCTTTATTTCGCGATTCAAATATCTTTTGAAAATAATTTTAAAATAATTACTCACAAAACCATCGAAATAACTTGGCAATTGCCGGCGCAGAGATTAATAATCATCCTGAATGTCAAATTCGAAGATTTGCAATAATACATTTATAAAAAAAAAAGAATCTGATAATAATTATCAAATGTTATGTAAAAATAATTTTAATCATATATTCAGATAATATAAGGAAAAATGATTTTATTTTTCTAAATATTTAGTAATTATTACTAAATGGCTAGTTATATCATTGTTTGATAATACTTGAATATTTAGAGAAGTAAAATTATTTTTGGTTATATTAACTGAAGATTTAATTAAAATTATTTCATTCAATATTTGATAGCTATTACTAGACTCTTTTTTTCAGTGTATATAAAGCACATCGGACGTAAAACATGCGTGATGAAATGAGAAATAATTTTACGAGTATTATATTTTTATATAACGATATCACGGTCCTACTTTACCATATTTTTGTACTTGATGTACTTGTTTCACGCAAATTTTCACGAGAATGTGGCCGCGTCGACGCGTGTGTATTAAATGAAAAAAATAGCAAAACTCCAAATTAAATTGAAACAAACTTTACGAGTTGCGCGTATACTAATTATCCCCTCTATATCCTCGTTTAATTAATTCCGCCTACGGGTATAACTTAAGATTGAATGAAAAACGGATAAATTCCGAATGAGCCGTTTCTTTAATTAAATAAACATAAAGAGAAGAAACGTAAGGAGAAACTTGGCAAAGGCGGAATTCAATCACATAAAAATTTTTAATTGAAAATTTAATTGCAAAAATTTATATCAGCATAATTATTAATACGCAAAATATATAACGAATGAGAGATTCCCAACTGACAAGCTAAAATACAATTGGGAAATCAGATTAATACGTTGGCCGAAGGAACGCACGTAATTGAATCAAATTGTATATATTTTCCAATTTTACACGTGAGATAAACGTGGAAATAATATTTTTAACGCTTCGTACGTCGTTTCGCACGCTTATCAATTATTACGCGATAACTTCTCGTCCCGCGCCATTTTCAACGCAATTACCCGATAATGAGAATATCGGAGGGAAAGGAACTTTTATCACGTGTTATAGCGTGAAACTTCGTTATTGCGCATCTAGGCCACCTGGCCTCATCGAAATTATTTTTGATATCAACAACAGCGCTTTTATCGCGTTCGCCATCATAATTGTCGATTATGTGTTATCACGTATCTATTCTATTTTGTGTCATCTTATATTAAAATTTGTAACATAAATTTTAACTCTTTAATATGTAAAATGTGAGGATCATATAAAATCCTATGGAACGCGAGTCAGCCCCGCCAAATTTCAGATAATATATCTATCTGCCTGATATTCAGCGATTTCACGTATATTTACGCGTTATTTATGCGTGGAATTTTACACCGGCCTGACCTTATCGTTCGTACGTACCAGAGGGAAAATCTCAATAAAGAGAAAACGTTATTTTTTGAGTTAACCGAATTGCACCAAAAAATTTGCTTTAAATGTTTCGCATTTGACCTCATTGTCTGCCGCTCTTTCGAGGTACCAATAATATTTAAAGATGTCTCGCAAAAGTAGCGAGCTGTACACAAGTCGAAACACACACATTTAAACATTTAAAGAATAGTAAAATGTTTAAGACAGCTCAGTTTTTCCTATATTTATACCTACATTGTTCGCGATAACATTGATCGTATGTTATTTTCAGAATATAACGTTTTCAAGGAGTATTACGAATTGAATGTATCGTTCAAGATGGTGTTACGTATTATTGCATGGCGGCGAGCGCGTTAGGTGAAAAACGATCCACGGAGATTCAGCGAGGGATCAACGAGCAGCGTTTACGTTAAGAGTCGTCGGCGGTGTTGTGAGTAATTAATATGATTGAATCCTGGGGAAGAAGAGGGAGAGGGAGGGAGTGCAGCTCGTGCAGCTTTGAGGCTTTCGTTTCGCGGCCGGTGACGCGCACGTTGAGAGAGCAGGAGAGGGTGACTCGGAGCACGAGAGGGCGGCCGGAGGGTGCGGTGAGGGTTGCTAGCAGGGTTGCTACGAGCGATCAATAAATGCCGCTGCCAGCATCCACCCCTGGACCCACGTCTCTCCCACGTGTCGTCTCCCTCTCGCTCCCTTTCTATCTCCTTCTCTGTCCATCCTCTATCGCCCTCTTCCTTCCCGTCCCTTCCTCCCTCTCTTGCGCACTTTTGCACGGCGCGCCTCGAAGCTCTTTCCATCGCTCGCGAGGTACAACTCGCTAGTCGATACAACGAGAGAAAAAGGGAATACGAGTTTACCTATGTATTCCCGAGCGAAGCTGTACTCAATCGCCTCGCGAGAGAGCCACCGGCAACGATGGCTTAGAAAGGACAGACACGACGGCCGAAAACGTTTGCGCGGTATTATATCTGCATTTAGGAAAACGGTGTCGCCGTGAGAAAGAGCCGCGCGATGCTCGATTGATTTTCTCGCTAAGGGACGGTGAGAGGGAGTCCATTTTTGCGCCGATACGGTGAGAAATTGAAAGGTCTGCTGCGAAAACGAGGGACGAGCTCATTATTCGTAAGATCTACTCTTTAAACGCGCAGTTGTATCGAAAATGGTATATAAGACCTTACATTAACACTGAAAAAAAATAATTCTCTAAATCTAAAGTAATATTTTCTTAAATAAAGTACTACGTAAACATTTTTTTATTGCAAATAAATATTTATCTGTAGAAATGTTTATTTAGTATTATTCAAAAAAATATTACTTAAATTAAACAAATTTTTTTCAGTGTACAAATTATGGGTCTACCACTTTCTTACGTTAAATTCTACTCTAAATTTTAATGTGCTTCAAAAAAAAAAAGAGAGAGAGATGAAGAATAAAGATCGACATTTTGATCTCGTTAATTTGAAACGACGTAAATAAATTATGCGAAGGAATGGACTACTGGATTTTATATAAAATTAAGCAGGGAACAGGTCGAGAATTCGGTGTTTGAGATTATTCGACATCTCTGAAAGTGACAGGCTCACTAGCGTGTGAGGTGAGCAATTGAATCAACTCGCTCGCCTTTTCTACGTAGCGCGTTTGAGTCGTAAATCACGAGTACTTAAGACGTAATTAAGCCGCATTAACTTTACAAAGTGGGCGATGCGAGAATCAAGATCGAAGATCTTCTCTGTGCGCTCTAGATCGTTTCGCGAAGATTAAGATGTTTGAATTGTCTAAGTTGATGATTCGTTTTGCTCGTTTCATTCGGGAAATTACGAAGCTCCATTGTATCGAGTGCTTTTAAAACAATGCCTCGAAAGGAGTTTTCGTTCGTAAATAATATATTTGTAAAAGAAGATATTATATGATAAAATGAAATTAAAAGGAAAGTGAATCCAATAATATAAATGAAACAAATGTTAAAGTATTAATTTATGTCTCATATAAAAGTTTGCAATTTTCACAAAGTTTTAATAACCATAGAAATACATTCGCGTTAAATCATCGATTTTCAATACATTGTTACGTGCATGTAATACGATTGTTACAATACACGTAACAATTGTTTCGTGAATAATAAACATCGTTATTGAACCAAAGAAATATCGTCGACGTAATGATCTCTCTCGTGAAGTTTATTAAATTCGGGAAGAAGAATAGCGGCGGATATTAAAGCGTACGTCACGTTAAGCGTTTCACAAATAAATCTGCCAATAAGTTAACGAATTCTGAAAAATGACCGGTCACGAAAGATGGTGGCAAGGTGAAGACCGACTTTACGTCTTTCTCGTAGAAATGTTAACGTTTGGGGAAAGAGAACGGAGATGGAGGTATTGACGTATCCGGCGGAGAAAGAAGAGGAAAAGGAGAGGTACGAAATGGACGAAGTGAATAATAGAACGTGAAAGAAACAGAAGTAAGAACATACACGGAAACAGGTGTGAATGCAGCCGTGGCAGGCTGAAAAGTCAGTCAAATGCACTAGAACCACAGTCGCATAACCCAACGAGTAAAGCAACAGTGATTAAGGTGTGGTGTTTACATAACGTACTTCTCTTGGCAAATTACTTGGAATTCAAATCAACGCTCACAGGACTAATGACGTTAGCAAACAGGACTACCGCGACCCGTTGAGAGCGCACGACAAACCTTCGGTGTGTCCGAGACACCCGTTACATTCACCCCTTTCGTCGTCCGGGACGTACTAGAACGTAGAGTAACCAACGAAACCAGCGTTTACCAAAGATTCTAAATCTAGGTTCCAAAACGAGATTCTACGTCACGCGAAATTAGAATTAATTTGCGGCGTTTAGTTTTACGAAAGCCACGAAGATAAAGTGAAACTATGCTTTTGTGATAAAATCAATGGCTGCGTTCAGCAGAAAAAGCAGCTTTACAATTGTTGTGACTTTTTTTTAGTATGATTGGTTTATACATTTAAATCCAATAAGAAACTAACAGCAAAACCAATCATATTAAAGAATTTTATAACAGTACGAAGCTACTTTTTTTTGCTAAATGCAGCTATTCTTGCATTATCCCGCGTATTCCGAAGCATATCTGTCAAAAAAAAAAAAAAAAGAAAAAAAAGAAAAACAAAGAAAAAGGTCGAAAGTTACACAATTGCCTCTACGTTATCACAACGAAGCTATCAATTATCCCGGTAAACAAGGACTCGAGAAATCCCCGATCGGCAATTCGACGTTCGAAACGAAGAAAAAGTTCGTTCTAATTCCACGAGTTTTACAATTCCGATAGCTTAAAATCTTCCGCGTTTTGCTTTCTCTCTCGCGCGTTATCGATCCGAGCTCGCACACAGGCGAAGGGTCTCTCTCTCCTGAGGGTCAAAAAGTTCCTTCGCCATATCCCAAGGCTTGCAATGAAAATCGTTGCCTCCGCGACGGAGGCAACCAAAGTTCCTGAAGCGGTGGATGAAGGCGCATTCTCGCATCGAGGTATGCAGGTACAATATACGTGTTTCTTGCTACACAGATAGACTCGATCGCAAGGCTCCAATCGGCCTCGACTCATGTGCCGATCTCGCTTGAAATATATGATTCCATGCACTAAGAGATATTATTCGTTCCAGAAGTATAACAATAACGATTACGGTCTCCGAACGAAAGCCATTCAAAGATACTTCCGAGCAAATGGTGTGAGTGAGTAATATACGCCAAAAAAGGAGATGCAGAGATTAGTATATATATGTATATATAGATATATATATATATATATATATATATGTATAAACGTGAGCTCTTCTACTTTCACATCTCGCAAAGAAATCGCTATCTACGGGACACGATCATAATTCAACACTGTTCCCAATGCCGATACGGAATAGATGCGTTTTCGATGTGTTTTCGTGACTTCGATAACGACTCCAACGACGCGACGTAATATGTTTTCTTTCTATCGAATCACCCCGTAGTGACCGAATACCGACAAAACTAATCCGGCTATCTAAAATCACCGTGCCCGAGAGATTTTACTTTCTTCGAAAGTTTTTGCGAACAATTACTATCGGAAGATTTAAGTTGCGACGATAGTTCTCGAAGAATAAACCGATAGTTTTTCTTTAATAATTGCACACGTTAGTGGTTCTCAAACTGCGCTTATTTCACTGAATTAATGACAAAAAATGAAATTTATTAATTTTGCAAAACTCAGTATTGAAATATGCTTGATAAAAAGATATTTTAAACACGTCAAGCATATTAAAGCAATATTAACATTATATATTATTATGTATTAAATATTAATTATATAGAATACATAATTATAAAATATCTAATTATAAAGTATTAGAATTACAGAACAAAATTATGGAAGTATTTACTATATAAAATATTCTCGTTAAATGAGAAAGAAATTCAATTATTAATATTATTAATAATACTAATAATATTAATTTATTCCGCGACATAATTTATATAATTTCTTAGTGACAAGCATAAATGCAAAATGAGATTTTCTATCGAAATCATTTTATTCCATTAGGCTACTATTTTTTTATTATTCCTAACATTGTGATCGTAATGCGGCGCTATTATTCCGCGCTATCAGAGAGACAGCCATGGGGAACGTTAAGCTCCAACGATTCGTCGATGATTGTCGAAGGTAAGGATTGGCGACGATTCAATAAAATTTAACTGCGCGAAAGATGGTATTTCTCGTCATGTATATTTTCCGCATCGAGTAGCGATAAAAGCTCAAAGTATGAGAACCACTGGATCCACTCACGTCGAAAAACGCGTGCGTTATTACGAGAAAACAACAGAAACGTCTCGACGTTGATCGACATCCGCGAGAGCCTGAGATAACTAACTGTAGTGGTTATTCGCGTGTAACTACAGTGGCTTAATAATAATTTAGTTAGTCGATAAAAGAGCCCTTTTCACCCCCATCCCTGACCACGTGGGGCATTTTACGGCCACGAGTATCGAGAACACGAGATTGACTAAATCGGATCTTCTCTATTTTTCTCGAGAACGACGACGGAGTCGTTCAACTCTTCTTGCCGAGCTTTCTTTTTCCAAAAAACAAAGCGCACTCCCGCTTGCGGCCCACTACTAAAACTGCTGGCGGTGCTTGCACGCTCAGAGGTAACTAATTAAGGCTACGCACTGACGACTAATTAGTGGATGCCAGGCTAAACAATCAGTAAGAAAGGTGAACATTGTGTATACGATAGGGCTGTTTCTGAACAATGCTGTCGCCTTTTTTTATTGGCAAACAGGACGTGATTAAAAAGAGTCGTAACAGAGATAATAATTTTCAATGGAAAAGAATCGAAAGATTTGGATTAAAAATACAAAATTTCAATTTTAATCCTTCGTACAATTTAGAAGTTTAATTTGGAAAATAAATGGATTTGTTTATATACACCTTAAAAAAATATGAAATTATTTTCAATGAAAAATATTAAATTATTAAAAATTTTTTCGTCAACATGACTTTTTGTAACTAATAAAAGAACAATGATTTTTATAATTGACTTAAAAATTTTGATTTTGAAAAATATCAATCACGTTATGTCATAAAATAACATAAAATCTGTGAAGAAAATACGATCGTTCAGAAACGTCCAGCATATTATATACTTATGTGCCTGCTGAAATAATGTCGACGACAACGACACTCGCACGATTCTTTCGTATGATGTGCGATTATACTCTTTAACGAGACGTTGTCTGCCGAAAATTTCGCGGTACCGCGGTACACGATTATCGGATTCACTCGCGAAAGAAAGAAATGGCGAGCGACGTGGCCGACACGATCGGCGATTAATTAAACGAAGGATACGGTATACCAGAATTAATTAGTTACCACTAAGTCAAAGGCGGCATTTGTTCGAGCATGCAGCAACCTTCGCCCGTTCAAAAAATTATTTGTCATGTCTCTCGCCAACTAACACACCGTGCCACGATCCATTAACATTAATCAATGACAATTAATAAACAGTTCCAAAAATAATAATAATAATCATAGTAAGAAGAGTAATAAGTATTACAGACTGTGCCGCCATGGCAGCCCGTACGTGAAGTAGTGACAGAGAACTAACAAAAAGAAAAGGGAAAGGAAAAAAATATCGAAAAGAAATTGCATCGAAAGAGAAAAAGAAAACAAAACAAGTGAGATGAACATGCTTTCTCGTGTCTGTTGCGTTTGTTCTTGCTCATTATTTTTGTCATCCTCGCGGAGATACTCGTTAGCTTGTGCAATATGCATCCTGATTTAAACGATATGTGAAAAAAGAGACAAAAGAACGCACGAGAAAGACAAAGAAAGAAAGAAAGAAAGAAGGAAAGAAGAAAGAGAAGAAACGGAGACAAAGTGAAAGGAAAAAAAGTAAAAAAACACGATACTGAAAGTCGCTTTCACAAACTACTTCGCAGCTTTGTAATGTATACGTTATGAGTGCACATATGTTGTTAATCGTACGATACTGCCAGGACGGATTATCATACGTGTGAAATTACAATATAATAAATATGTGTCCGCGTGCATATAGCGCTTCTGTGACGTTTCTGTGAAAAAACGTTTCTGTGTATATACACGCGGATACATATCGCATATCGGTATAAATATATATATCAATATATATATGTAATGTATATATATATATATTCACAGGTGAATCTCATATGAAGGCAAGCCAAGGCCACGACATGAGACGTGCAAATTAAAAAAGGTAATAATATTAAAAAAGAAGCAAGTAAAAAATTCTCTCCCAAAACCGCTCCAACCACAACCAAGCACAACCACAGGCAAGATACGGGCCTTTATGTCAACGAGACAGTCATCAACCAGTGAATGTGGCGCATTACCGTGATTATTATATGTAATAGTAACAATTTAAAAAAAATATCTATATATATAATGTATGTATATATATACGTATGAGGTATACGAAAGGCGGGTTAAATCGACGATGGGGAGGGATATGTAAAAGGGAAGACTAGGAGGGACATGTAGAGCTGGGTTCGGACTCGGCAGCGGACTCGATCAGATAATTCGATTAACTGATCCTCGTTAGTGATTCCTCCCATCTTCCGTTCGCGCTATGGTCATATAGTCGTGAACGTGAAGGGGAGTCGTCTCGCAGTTAACCGAGGTTAACGTTAATCGACGTCGAGTGCGTTTGGTGTTCGTGGAATTAGGGCTCGAGGAGGACTCGCAGGGACTTGAACGAGGGAGGAATGAGGGAGGGAAACTATATTAAGTGGAGGGAGAGACGAGTCGACGGTGTGTCCCGATTAATCGAACTGGCGGTGTGAGTGAATCAGTATAAATACGTATATAGAGAGAACATACACGCAAAACAAAGCGCGGCGACGACGCCGGGGATCGGGGATGGATTAATCAATTAATCTGCATTTCGGAGACACGAGATTTTTTTTTTTTTTTTTTTTTTTTTTTAAGGCGGTCTGGCGATACGAGACTGTGAAGCGACCAAAAAAGTGTGTGCCAAAAGAGGATTGTTAATGATCATTATATACGACATACTCTCGCAAGTCAATCATACGGAATTATTATGTACGTAACGTAAATACCTCATGCTTTTACCACTGGACAGATAGAGCCCTAAAGATTAAAAGCTACCAGGCGAGACTTTCGTTTCATTTCTCGGAGACACTCGGGGGATTTATGGGGTGTCTCTCCGAGGTTACACGACGCGCCTCTTTTCCTCCGACACCTAGCGTTTGCGTTCAAGATTTGACAGAGATTAATTTCGCATGTTGCAAACATCTTCCTCTTCCCATTCGTCTAATTTCAATAATACACATTATTTCTATCTCTTCCTTTTCTAAAGAATTCGATCTGTATTTCTCAGTGTTACGTTTTTACGTAACACAGAAAAATCCGCTAATACGTCAATTTGATGTAATCAAGACAGACTTTTCCTTCTTCTTTCTCGTAAAGAACGAAGATGGAACGGAGACGCAGGGCTGAGAAAAGAAGCGCGTCCAAGCGGATAATTCATCTCATCGGATGCGTCGCAGACTCTATGCATTTTGCAATCCTTGCACATTCCGTGCCTACATCTCATCGTTGTTACTTGCTACTTGCTCCTGCTTTAAAAAATTTTTTTGTTCATTTTTTTTTTGCTTTTTGTAGAAAAGGAGCCGTACCTTTCGGAAACCATCGCATTCTTGGACTTCTCATTCGATTATCGCTCGTATCTTCAGTCTATCTCTGGCAGTCCTTTTCTTGTGATAGCATCGTTCTTCCGTAAAAGTCCTCTTTGGCCTTTCGTATTGCGACACAAACAGCTGTTCGGTTGCTTTCTTCCTGATGTCCTGCCATCCTGGTTCTTTTGTACCGTTGAAGTGTCACAGAACATTTCAGTCGCAAAAGCACTCGCGATAATGTTTTATAGCGTTTCCGTGAAAGATGGATATCCGTAAAAGTCGAGGCGTACGTATATATTTTCTAGAGTATTTAACTTATTTTTACTAAAATAATTGCATTTTGGGCATTCCGAAAATCTTGGTAAAATTTTTAGCTCGAGTCTATTTTCTATTTTTGCTTTTACGAGCGAAAAGTCCTGCGTGACTTACGTATTTTTTTTTTTAACGCTCCGTAAATCATTGTCGTGTATTCAAATAACGTAAGCGTAATCTCAAAATAAAAAGCCTACAGCATGCATCATCCAAATCGTCGTCGGCATACAATAAGTTTTCGAGAATCAATAACATTTACGCGCAATTTCAAGCTGTCTTTGTCGAGTCAGTGATACAAACTTTGAATTAAGCGATTTGTCTTCAAGTTCACGCATAATGAACATCAGACGCCGCGTCGTGAAGGCAATAAAATCTTGCACGTCGAGAGAGGCAAATCTTTTTCTCTCCCGACAGTAATATCAATTTCCCCTCCGCGTCTCTGACGCGACCGCGACAGCGCGATCTGAAGTGAAAGAATTCTGACACGAAAGAAAATTGGACGAAGGAACGAATCAGGGCAACAGGAAGGAAGGAGATAGGAGTAAAGGAGAAAGAACCTAGGGAAGCGATATGAAATGGAATGAAAATTGTTAGGAGACGCGGAATGTGCTTCGAGAACTACGAAGCAGAGTAGTAATATCGTCGCTAGAAGTGCGAGGTTGGAATAGATGAAAAGACAGAGAGGTGAACGGTTCAGGAAGAGAGGAAGGACCTCGACTTCCGGATCTTTCCTCAGACGGTGAGAACTCTTTCTCTTCTGCGTTTCTTTTTCGTTATCCCATCGCTAAACTGTCGGCTTGAGGTTGTACGCTTGAACGTCACTCGTAAGAGAATTTCGAGGTAAGAGAGAAAAGAGAATCTTTTTCTTAACACGGCTAACGCGTGGATTGCTCTCAGAGTAAAAGGGTAAAGCATGCGACTAAAATACTTTCGCGATTATGACTTTGAAATCAGATTCGCAGAAAGTACCGAACGACGATTTGATGAATAGACGGAGAATAGAGCGCGTTCGACGAAAATATCTCGACTACTTATAGCGGAAAGTTCAGCGACGGAACATTTCCGTAAGACGACCGAAAAGTATGCGAAATGAACGGAGCGATTGCATAATTAATAGAAAGAGAGAATTAGAGAAGAGGCAGATATAGTCATAATGATAAAATCGCGTTTGCTTTGCCTGCCATTCTTTCTTTCATTTCTTCCCAAACTATTTCTTAAAAATCCATTAATTCTGCTAATTAATTTTGTGATAATTAAATGAGATTATTTGATAATTTCAAGTTGATTATTTTTATATGAGATTGTCAATGAGTTATATAATTTTCAATATAAAAAATTCATGTCATTTTACATAATCTTTGAAAAGTTTTAAAATGATTCTCGTATCTGTCAATTCTCTGTTTTTCTCCGATAAATTATAGATACATGCATGAACGTGCAATCGTGAGAATCGGTTTTCGATTGACTCGTCGATGTATAGAAAGTAAAAATTCTTCTTTATTGATTGAGATGTGACAAATCGGTCCGCTTGTGTGTCGCGTAGATTTGTTTCGACGACCAGCGAAGAACAAGTTACCCTTGTATCGATTAACGATTTGCTTCGTTAATGCTTGTTTTGCTCCAAGCCTCGATAATACAGTTTGTCATCTCGTGACATTAATAAATTCCATTTTACACAATTAAATTCATTTTTACTACATGAAAGCAAAAATAATTTTTTTAAAACGCGCTGAAATTAATTATGTAAAAGAAAAAGCGAGCATACACACACACACACACATATATATATATGTGTATATATATATATATATATATATATATATATATATATATATATATATATACACTACACGTCATATTTTATTTACATGCGCGTGTTAGAAATTTTTCAAAAATTAATATTCTTCAAACGAATTTTCAATTTTTCCACAAAAACAAACTTCCATCGAACTTTGGTGCAAAACTGAAATATTGTTAATATTCAACGAGAAATATTAATGTCTGTTCATGTACAAAATTTATAAATGCTGGTCTTGTAGAAAATAACTATTTCCTCTTTACACGTTTTTGTTTTATATGTTCTCGCTTAATTTATCCATATATTTTCATTTCATCATTTTCCTCGTCCGACTTCTGAATTCTAATATTCTGTTATAATCTATAAATACTTTCATGCCCATTTTTCGTAGAACACTTAATCGTCCACACACAAACACTTACTTGACGATCAACTATGTAGTCTAATCGCTACGCAACTAACATCGTGTCTTAATCTATAAAAAATTGTATCTGAGTAAGCCTACTTTCTACGTTTGTAAAATGGAGTATTTATGGCACACGATTGATCAATGGATCGGTAAAGGCGGAATAAATCACGAACACGTCATTTATATACGGTTATTTTATAGCGAATTACCCCAGTTTACTCGCCTGGCGAGTAATCGATGTCACGCTCTTTGGAATGTCGGTTTAACCCTGTAATAGAGTACAGTCATGCGGTTGCGTAATACTGTTCTACGTTCTCGTGGATTCTGCAAGTGCGTTTTAACATTAAGCTCGGCTACGAGCGATTACTCGCCAACTGTAAAAATCACATTGTATAAAAATAGACTGCGGAACGAACGCGACTGGTATAGGTGAGTTAGAACCACTTGCAGAACCACGAGCTTGATGCTACATTTCGTCTAATCGGCATTTAAAAAACGCAGCTATACCTCTTCTGTCCTACATAAAAATGTACATGTCATCTACTAATTAATTACGAAATATCTAAAACGATCACTTAATCACCACAATTAATACCCTGTGTTTTTTGGCACGATAACCTACTTACGTTCTAAAAATATACTTGTTATTTTGACAATCGACGACAAAATCATTAAATTTCACGAAGATATGTAAGTGAATTAAATAGATAAAAAGTGGAAATTTCCCTTTCCAATTTCGAAATTTGTGATTAGAAATTTGTATATAAAAAAAGCTTATTTATCCTTAATAATCTATTACCCTGTATTCGTTTCGTTAAATCTAAATACATATAAGTTAGTTAAAATTATCGCGTAATTTACCTGCCATTTGACTTTACGAAACATTTCCACATATATTTGTACCAAAGTATGAGCAAAATATAGCAAATCAATATATTCTATTAAAAAAAAAAAAGCAGAAAAACAATTTTGCGATATGTTATATTCTGCCATTTTGACTGAAACAGTTGTATATTTAGATAATGGAACTACCATTCGGAACGGTAAATATATAATCAAAGGCAGAAATACGTTGATGTTAAATTCTGATTTTACAAAAACGATATTTTCCCTGTATAAATTTTTTTCTCGCTTGCAAAATAGCATAAAATAGAAATATTTTAAATAAATAAAGTCCTATCTTCAATTTCCATCCTTTGTAAAAGTGGCAGTCGAAATTTGGCGCGATGGTAAAAGCATCAGAAGTTTGTTAATTCACGACGATGTCTCGCTGCGAGAAGTTTAAAATTATGATGCCAAAACAACGCGATGCTTGCAGGTTTTTGCCAGAAATCGTGTCTGTCGATTCTTAAATCGACCGCCTCGCTAATCTGAAGTTCATGCTTTTCGTTGCATACTACAAAAGATCGTAAATTACAGCTCGCGCGATTGATTTCATAACGATTAATTGCTTCCGCTCTGAACTCGCCGTTTCACATAAAGGATTTACAATGCGCATTACAAAACAGTGCTGAGGAAAATGCGATTCGATAGGAAATTATTAAGAATATAAGAAAATTATTAGAATTATTAAGAATATAATGCTTTCCAATATCCGCAATATCACAATAAATAATTATGTAAAAAATATTACATGATGGTATTTTCGTTTAACATTTTTTAATCATAATTTTTCTTACGTAACGTGACATTTTACTGTAAGTTACTTTTATGTCGACTCTCTCTCTTTCTGTTCTCTTTTCTGCTTTACACAACGCATTTTCCTCCGCACAAGAGTAAAAGCTGTTATTACTTTTTGTAGCTTTCTCACCGCGAAGTAGAGACGAATGATAAGATAGGAGGACTTCGTTTCGGCTCGAGGGAAACAACAAAAGAAAAATTGGTTGTGTAAGAGAAACTTAGGAATGGCTGAGCATGGTTGTATCTCTCCTGCTGGACGATAGAGAAAAGGCAAGTACAATAAACAAAAATATATATGTATATATAACAGGAGAGACAGTCTTTAATCCCGAGCTGGCTGAACGACGAGCAATTAGTTGTAGGTAAATAAATATTCTGGACCACCCACCTTGGTTCTGCTGGGATCATCGAGAACCCTATAAAGAAAGAGACGCGAGAGATCTCGTTTTCGCGCGCTCAGCGAGAATTCTGCCAAGCGCCCATTTAAGGCCAACGTTAGACCTGTGTCACACAAGATCCATCACGATCACCGGAAACGATACACACGAGAGCACCAGGCATTGTTGCGTGTCGCTCTCGCCGGGAGACGCGGCTCGAATGAACGGAGACGACGGGAAATTGAATCAGATTTTCGGAGCCCGTCATTTTTTAGAAACTATCGCCACACAAAAGCCTCTTTAAAATATAATTAATTATCAATAATTAATTAATATTGTTTATAATATTTATTGTTATTTATCTAAGAGGCTTAACTGATTCAAATTTATTGAAAGACTAATTAATGTATCGTTTAATAAAAAAAAAAAAAAAAAAAAATATCTGCTACATTTAATAATCTGCAAATTAAGTTGATTAACTTTGCACAAGAATTACATTCACAGATCCGATTGTTAAAAGATCGGTATCCTCACGCGAAGAATCATTCCGTCGACTCTATCCATTCGACGGCGCGTCTCTACTAAAATCGCGAGATAGGAACTGTTCCTCCGGACGGAATGTATCGACGTGAATGAAAAAAAAAGAAAGAAAAAACCAAGGACTCTCGTCCTTTATCTATGTGGCTATACGTGGCTATTCGTTTTTGGCTTGGTCGTGGTGTGTGGCGGCTGTTGGAAAGACTTTTAAATAAATACGTTATCTCAAGAATGTTTCTCTCGCGCGATACTGAAGTGATAATGATGATCCGCGCGCTCGCAACAAGACGAGGAGCGCGGAAGCCCGTCATTGTCATCAATGTCGTAGCCTGATTGGTCGTTGCCTTCAGGAGAAGCCGTGACAGTTCTCACGGATCTCGAAGTAGAGATTCAGCAGTGCCGGCTCCGGCACGTCATGGAAGCACCTACCCTCGGGCCACTGTACGCACACTGCAACAGACAAAAAAAAAACAGACGCTTTACATCTCATGTTTCTCTAAAAAAAACTATGAAAAAAAACAGCAATCATGCGGAGAATTTCATCTCGCGGTTAAAACAGTTTGAAATTCATATATACACGAGAACTTTTATTAATAAATCCGCCGCATTTGTCGCACGACTGGCAAAGATAATTAATAGAGTATTTAGCGGCGTTCGCAATTACCTGACGTAACCGGTACCGGAACGTATATAGGGCAGATGGTTATTTGAATTAAGCCGAAAATACCCTGTCATCGTTAATTGTTTGCTATGTTAAGAACCGTAGTTATATACCGATGCGCAATTTCACTGTGAAGAAAAATAATGCGATCGATATGTAATGTGATTTTTTTTTGTTGCGCGCAATATTATCAAACTCCAAATTATTGTGTCACGCTATCTGATTTATTTAAAAAAAATGTTAGGCCCCAAATTATTTGACTATCTCAAGTTCGAAAACAGAATTGTATAAACTTGATGATACAGCGTGCGAAGTTTGTAAAAGGAATTTATTCGATTAATATCAATTAGAATTAACATCAAATTACACAAGGTAATTTGGCATACAGCTATCCCCTGGCATGCAGCTGTGATTAAAACGCTCGTTCTTATTCCTCACAAAATTGCACTAATAATCGCTGGGCGTGGTTGATTGATTGCCACTAAGTTTTTAGGGTTCGAAGGCTTTGCGCCACAAGCTTATTCTTTCCACAAGCGTAAATTCCTCGTGAAATTTCTTTTCTGGAGAGAAGGTTTCTCCGTAGTAAATTACCTGTATGTTAAAATGAGAAAAAAAGCGATACTTACGTTAATGTTCATTGCAAAAAAAAAAGGGATGAAAGGAGTTTACAATTCTGAGATAGCAAAATTGATCGATCTTAAAAATGCTGCTGTTTCATTAATAATGTTAATAATAAATTAATAAATATTTCATTACGTTAATAATTGCATTTGAACATCTATTCATGGAAACGGGATATCTTATTTTACGTGAAATATTAAATACGTTAGACGGTAAATCATAAATTTATTGCTATGTGTTAGAATATATTTAAAATCAAATCTTTATGAAGAATATATACGGATGGAAAATGAATTTTATACCTTCAGAAGGACAGCCTGCAATTTCTTTCTTTTTCTTTATGTAATTGGCCGCGGGAATTATGTACAAGAAGATTGACTTTATCGAGAATCGCAAAATATCGAAGGCATTTTATATCCTGCATCTTATAAAACCCGAGATTGCAATTTTCTTTCTAGAGACGCGAGCGCGCACGGTTCGATTTTGTTCCCGTCTAAGAGATGAATAAGACGGGACGAGCGAAGTTTGATACCGAGCGCGTGATTTATGGGGCATCTTTTTTCCGAAATTATGCGCATAAAGATGCTTTAAAATCAAATCAGTTTTTACGAACTCGAGAAAAATATGCGCCTGCACGAATCGCAAAATTTCCACTTTCATAATGTCCATAATAACGTCGATTGATGAGAGGCGAGATCACGTGAGAATTCACGAGTTTTATCGGCGTTCACTTGCGCTCTACAAGCATCAATTATAAAGCTCTTTGAGTGAAATCCATTTGCAATTAATTGGTAACTTAATGCTTTCGTACATTAATTGCAAAGCGGGTCGGTACTATCGGTATCTCAGTATCGCGGTGTATCAAAAGAATCGACAATTATTCATTACTATCTCAATAAACAGATAAAATAATGTATTTCTAATCAAATATAGAGTATGCTAAGTGCAAGAGCTATTTAAGTACTACAAATGCAATGTATTGATAATTTTCTGCTTCCCTAATTTTTACATACATTAAAAAAATTTTATTAAAAATGAACGTACCGATAGATTCTACACTGAAGAAAATTTACTAAATCTTAATACATATCTCTTTAGGTATGTACTAAGTAAATATTTACTTAAAATTATTCAAACTCAAAATATTTATTAAAATTTAGTATTTTTTCAGTGTAATCATATTAACCAAAATTCTAGTCAAGATAATTAAATGTTTAATCATGATGACTAAAATTCTGATTGATATATCATATTCTAATGGTTCGTTCATTTTCAACCATCTTTCTCTCAGGATGCTGCATTCCGCGATCGGTCCAGCGACGTTGCAACAACGCATTAATGATCTATTGCGCGTAATGGGTCGCGATTTCGCATACGTTCACCGTCCGTGGCTCTGATGGACGCAAATATAGCGGCGAGATTGATCGTGCGATTGCGTGCCATGCGGCTGTATCTCTCGTAAAGCAGTAATGAAACGGAAGGTGGCGAATTACTCGCCCTTCGCCCTTGCTCCTCTCACCCCGGCTACCGATTACCAACGGGGTAGGTCAGCTGGCATCGCGTCGGGGATGACCCGTAAGCGGGATGCGGTTACTCGATTGTCCCAGCGTGAGCATGCATTTCTCGCGTCGGATTTAACCCCGATTTTTGTCAGAGCATTTTTACGGCGAAGCACGCACCGATGTAACGTGATAAAAGTGGAAACGAGCAATTGGTGGACCTCTGTAATAACGACTCGCCTTCGAAGAGATAATAATGAAACAGGCACGTAAAACACTTGATTGCAGAACGCTGCGTGCCTAAAATCGTGGAATCTAAAAATTCACGTAAATTTCATTGAATTTGGATTGAATTTTACTTTACTAAAATAAAAGCCATTTTGCGCAATGGTAAATCTGTAATATATTTCACGTGGGCGTTTAGATTATAATCGTGGATAGATTATAAGCGTGGTAAATGCAAATCTTGCATTTTTATGTTTAATTAAAAACGTGCTGTTTTAATTAAAATTTTTCAAAATATTTTCTATTTGATATAAAAATCTAGTTTGTATATTACGCTCTTTGAAATAAAAGTTTGTTTAATCAGAATGAAAGATTTTAACATCTGAGCTTCTAGATTTTAATTTACACTGCACAACATGCATTACATTTAGAAAATTTGTTTTTTCTATTTCCGATTTCTCTGTTTATAAGAATAAATTTCTGATTCGACGAGAAATTAATTGAAATTTAAATGCAAAGTTTCTGCGAAAATATTGTTGCGCAAACGATATAATATATCCCAATCAAATGGAAAAAAAAATATCTAAGATAAAACGAGATTTTTTAAAATTCAAACGCATATCCTATCGTATTATTTTGCTGCCGGAAATTGTTTCTTCTTTGGTTTTACAAATGAATGGTGCGGCACAGTTCATCACTGTAGATCACACGTACGTGAGAAAATAGAGAGAAGATAAGTTTAATAAAAACGAAAATGTAGCACGAGAGATAAAAGCTAAAAATAGAGATAAATATATATGAAATATCTTTTGCATAATAATTTTAATGTTTGTAGCTTTGTCGAAGTCCTATATAAATGGACTTTTAGAACTGTGTTTTAACATTCCATCAATTCAAACGTTCTACATAAAATATTTTGTGTGTTGTGTGTGTATGTTGTGATGATCCAGTAAAATTATTTTTAGATCTACATCTAAAAGTTAATTTTTTTAGATATTTCAGCAAAACCATCCTTCAGTGATTAAACTTTCAGTGCTTGCAATGTATATCGGAATACGACCTTAATTGCAGCAAATGGTAGAATAATAGAAAAAAAAAATGAATTGTATAGAATGGAATTAAAACAATAATAAAAGGTTTTTTCTCTCGGCTATACTAATTTTATTAATTGCTCAGTGCATGTGTTTAGACAGTGTTTACGCAAGGAATTCAACAATGTAGAAAATAGGTAGCTTCGTCTTGTAGCAACCACGTCCGTTTACTCACGCTCGTATGCTTACCGCACCGTCGGATGCTTGCTCATTTGCGTATACATAGACTACTTGGGACAAAGGTGTAATTGAGTTTTGCGGAATAGTTGCTGCGAAGAAGTCCACAATTTCACCCTATTTTCACACCGGTTTTCGGCGAACTCGAGAGCATATAATATGATTTTCCTCGATATTTCGGTATATCAGGTCAGCACATCTTTAGACATGACGCGAGATACGTGAAAATAGACGTTCTCCCATCGTATCTCTAC
This sequence comes from Acromyrmex echinatior, assembly GCF_024713525.1. NCBI lineage: Eukaryota > Metazoa > Arthropoda > Insecta > Hymenoptera > Formicidae > Acromyrmex > Acromyrmex echinatior. Next base: position 3,803,778 of record NC_141859.1, on the reverse strand, counting down.
AAGACCCGATTTCTTCGTAGAAGCCCGCCGGTTTATTTATCGAGCACGGTGGACAATAGTGGCTTGCTTTGCATAAAACTTATAGGATCTCGCGACGAGCCGGCGTATCGAAAATATATCATGCAAATATTACGCAAACACGTTACGCGGTGGCGTGTGAAATTCCGCCCCCAACCGTCCAGCTCTCCCTTTTGTGCGCTTTTCGTCCGTTCTGCGAGAATTTCTCGTGCGAAAATGCTGGCGCGCATATAAAACACGTTGTAATTCCATTAAACCTCGCTTCCGGTATTAACCGCCGGTACAGCCATGGATGGCCTGGCTCCGCGACGGGAATAAAAATAAAATTTTTTAATAAAATGAAGCATCTCCCGCATCGTCGGTCGAACTTTTTCGTTCTCGCGCTTATTTTTTACCGATGAATCGGCGAACTGCGCCGTTTCGCAAAAACGAGAACGCGAAGAAACGAATGGAAAAGTTTTGGAAAAGTGTGCGACCCAGTCGCGAAATAAATGCGAGAAGGATCCCCTTTCTTTCTTTCTTTCTTTCTTTCTTTCTTTCTTTACGACAGAAATGTTCCTCATTTCAACAGCACCGCCGCTTTGTAGGTACCATCACAGTTGTAAATCGGATTGTAAGAAGAGTGCGGCGTTAGCCAGATAATAATAATCCCATTATTAAACGAAATAGAAAAGGAAGAGAGAACGAGGATCTCCAATCTTAATCTGAAAATAAAAATTTCTTCAATATATTAGGTGTTGGAATTAATTCGTAGCGTTTTTAATGAAAGAATGTTATTTATTTCACATGAGCATTAAAAAATACATTAATGAAAGTACTTCCCATCACTTGTAAAACGCTACGAATTAATTCCAACACCTAATAGTAATACATTATACGTTTCTTATTGAAAGAAAAATAAAGGAGAAAAGAATATTAACAAAATTATGCCGAATGCTGAGCAATCGCGGCAATAACAGTGGAAACATTGCATGAGAGAAAATAAAAGGAGGAAGACACGCAATGGATTCGAGGAAGACGATTTTAGATCGACAAAAGTTTGCGGCGGAGTAGAGTTAAAGCTAACCGAAGGTAGAGTTTCTTTCCGCGGAAATAAGATATTACGTGCGATATCTCGATGCGTTACACATTCGTCGACCGCGCTTTTCCTCGCGCAAGAAGGGAATAGAAGGCGATAGAAGTACGATTCGCTTGGAAAAAAAGAGAAGCGCGTAACACGATTTGAGGGCAGAGAGAGAGAGAAAGAGAGAGAGAGAGAGAGAGAATGGAGGGTGCGCGCCACGCGAACGCGAGCAAATGTATGCCGTGCGGCGGGGCGTTATTTACGCGACAATTAATGAGCAGCGAGACTTTGCGTAAATTATGGACATCACGTACCACGGTACCGAGTGTTCTCACGAAAGCGACGAGCGGAAACGCCGTGAAACGCGAGCTGCTACCAAACAGCGGCGGAGCGAAGATAAAGCACAGGGTGAAAATGTCAGACGTAATCCTAAATATTCGCATTGTCTCGTCAGGTTCTGTTGCCGTTATGATTATGCTACTGCAAAAAGCAAAAATGTTACTTTCTGTAGTAGAGATACGCTAAAGTGGTGTTTAAAACGCAAAGCACTACTAGAGATTCTATAGTATAATAGAGAGAGATGTGCCAAGCGTCGCGTGATCATTGTGACATTTTCTAATTAGCTGGAGTGAAAATCGTCGTCTAGCCTTGTTTTTACGTCTAACAAACGAAAAGGATAGACGCAGGTTTGAAATTAATTTTGTTGAATTAGCAAAAAAATAATTACGTAGGAATCTCAAACATAATGAGCGATGTTGCAAGAGGTTCTTGCAAATGTAAAGCCGTAATATAACAAAATAATCAACGCTTTTGTGTCATTCTATCTTTGCCGTTCATTATTCTTTATCGTAAAAGAAAGACAGTAGAATTTTCATTCTAGCCAGCAAATATCACGATCACATTGAATTATATCAGGTGGACATTAAAATTGTCAAACACATAAAATTTGCATTTCAATCATATATAAGTTTCAAATATGACCCCATAATGCAGCGCACATCAGAAAGACAGGCATTTTATATATAATATTAAAATTAATTTGAAATAAAATATATTTTTGAAAAATAATAAAAGTTACGTAAAATTAAATTTTTGCTGGGATTAATCCAGTTGCAGAGAGAAGTTATTTCAGTCAGGCATTAAAATTGTCGAACACATAAATTTGGTATCGAGTTAAGAGGATTGAAAGACTCGAGGCATCGTTGCTTGAGAGAAAGTGGAACGGGGGCAAGTATGCAATTTTTATGACATTGCTTCTGTAAATCCTGTCGATCCAAGATATATATAAGGGAGGAAAAACATATACTAGCAGTGGAAAAGCGGGTCGGTGGCGCGGCGAAACTTGCCTGGGTTCTTTTCAACGTTATTTACACACGTGGCGTATTACGCTTGAAGTATGAGAACAAGAGCCCACATGGCCGGAAGAGAAATAAATTTGAGATTTTGCACTTGCGAAAACTTTTTGCAGCATTGCGCATCTCATTATGCTTCAGATTTCTACGTAATTATTCTGATAATGCAACAAAATTATTTTCAAACATGTATCTAGCTAAATTTTTAGATACCTCAGCAGAACCGTCATTTTCCATGTAGTGAGACAGAAATAATGACTTATTTTCGAAGGTACAAGATACTAGAGCAAAGATTAATGACTCTATAATGAGGCGGATTACAGCATCTATATATATATATATATATATTTGCCGTCAAATAAATTTCTCTATAATTAGACACGTGCCACTTTTACAATTGGGTCGATTCGCGACCGATACACGCATTTAACTGTGTAATTGTAGACTGTAATAATATCGCAATGTGTCGGCTATTTTTAAACGCTTATTATAAACCCAGACAATTAATGCGATATGTTATATAAATCATATCGCGTGTAAAATAGACTAAATTACGTGGGTTTATATTGAGTTACACGTCTGGGGTCATATATGCTACGCTAATTTCCGTTTCTTTTGTACAAAAACGAAAATAGCACGATAAAAAATTTAGTTGCTCCAAATCAATTCGTTTACGATCGTATCGATTAAAAAAAAAAGAAAAAAATTTTATTTCCCTTCTAACATTATTAACATCAAAAACCGCGCGGTAAAAAAAGTTAATGAAATACAACTTAAATCTCGTCTTTATCATTTATCTCACGTCTCAGACTTTCTAGACGTAGTATGAGAAATAAGAAAGATTCTTGCAGTCTTTCACAGCGATTAACATTTCTCATCACGTTTAGTGACTTCTCAGTTCTTTCCGAGTTTAATCACGATACCTCGTAATTGAAAACTTCGTTTTCAACGAAGTAAACCTTTTCATCTATTAAAAATCCGATACAAATATCGAAAAATGTCAAGATACCACTTTGATTTGTTAACGCTGCGACACCGACTGTTGTTGCGATGATGTTGTCGAACACGAGGGGACTATCGTGAGGTGCGAGGTGTCTCGGCCATTCCACTTGATCGAAAATCGACAGTTGTCGAATCGGTTATTAGAGGCGTCGTGGCCACACGCGTGCACCTGTACGCGCCAAATGGCCCGAATTGATCTTAACGTCTCTCAGAGCACACCCGGAGGGCGCGAGCCTTAGCATTCCAATAATTGCATGTCGCGTGCGTGGGCACAGAGTTAAACCTTGCACACACAAGCCGTCACTCAATAGGACGTTGCCTCGACGTGGGCGAGAATCAATTCAGTCGCTGGACACGAAGTCCTGTTGATTTGATCGCAATTAAACCGGGGCGAACGCATTGCAGCTACGATGTCAAACACGGACGAGTGACTTTAAATTTAACGTTACATCGGATAATCCGACATGGCGCGAGTAATTTCCGTAATATTAATTTTAAATAAATTTTTAATCGGATTTGTTAAAGAGATTAATTTAATTATAAGAAATAACGGCGGCCTTTAATCCTAAATAATTGAGACATCTATTTGGAAAATTTAAGCAAGAATCTAAATAAAATGTCAGCTGTAAAGCTGACATTATGTACGAATCACATTTACGTACAAATTCGATAAGAGATAAATAAAATTGAATTAAAAGGAACGAATGAAAAAAACAAATAAAGCTGCAAAGTAGATAGTTTGTCGTTTGAGAGCCTTGTTCGCGTTTGACCGAAATTATGTTACGGTTATAATTGGAGATGCCGATCAATGTCGACGTCACTCGACGTCCTTTGTGGGCTCGAGAAACTACTAACCAGAATTATATTGACGTTAGGAAACACTTGGCAATGCACGTTCGATCGTTATTACTGTTTTAAGTGCCGATTATTTATAACATCGAAATCGTACTACTCGACCCGTGATAGAGATCAACGTAAATCTCGGGTAATCCTCTTAAAGAAGATTCATACATCGAAGAGTTACGGACAAAGGTAACAAAATTAAGCCACCTATTTATGCTAACAAAAGACTTAAAGACTTAATATCAATGTTATTGTTATTATCGATGTTTTATATATTTTCTAATTTTCTGATATTACCTCTCTTTTATTGCATTACAATATTACTTTAATTGATAGATGTAAACTTTAGTCTGTCATAAACAAATGCCATAATATAGTCATATTTTAATTGTTTTAAAAGAGAAACCTAGTATACTTGACAATTGTTTTTGTTAACTAATAATTGTGTGTAACTCTGTAAAACTCGTAATTTTCCAAATATTCCGTACATAGTTTATGGAGAATTCTGCGCAGCTTTCGGGCATTAACTGTGACCTAGAGATATCTGGCAGACTGAAGGACTTCATAGTGTAATCAGCAAAGAGCCTATTTGAGCAGTAGCCGGTTACGTAATACCACATATTTGCAACGTGTTCTCTTCACAGCTGGTGGTCCGTCAGATAATCCGGATTAAGCCACAATTTAAATCGGTACGACCGGACCGAGGTTAGATTTAGTTTAAAACTCTCTAGCATTACGTGTCGTGGATTCGTAATGGACGTGAGCACAGAACGAAATTTGGCTAATTTAACCGAACAAAAATATTTTACACGATACTTCTATTAAACAGTCAACGTGAACTCTATAATTTTGTAAGTGTAGCTAATTTTACTTAAATTTCTATTATAAATTCGAACCGATATGAAACATTGTGAAAAATAACTTACTTTCTTTACGCTCAAGATTTTCTATGTAAATATGTACATACATTTTTCCAATATCGAATTTGAATTTTAGATTCACGTAGCTAAACCAAATATTCTTGAAACATACATACAACATAGAACATAAGTGTGCAACTATGTATATGTGTGTAACCATGTAGAATATTTTTGTCCGCCTGGATCGAGCAAATTTCCCATTGCAATGCATGGCAGAAGAGAAGCGCAAAAGAGAATCGCGAAATTTAAAACGCCCTGTAAAATTTTTCTTCGTCTTGTTCTGCAATAAGGAAAGACTTTTGCATCTTTACATCAACGAAGTTGCCGAACGCGGAAAATGTATATATTTCCCGCGCAATATTCTCCGGGAAAATACGCTCGGCGTTTGTACAGCATAGATCGTGTGTGACAGAAATGATATACGAGCTATATTTTTTTATTATTTCATGCGATAGACCGCTGTTCCCGTGCGAGCAATACGCGCGATCGGCCATTTCACGAACCGCTTTCAAAAGCACGGTGGTATTTTTCTATCGTTCGAGTTTCTACTATATTCCGTAAAACTTCAATTTCACGCATCAAATACCCGCAAGCATAATTCATATCAATAATCTGAATATAATCTAACGTTAAAAAAAGGATGACCTTTGTCCGAGCAATATTATTCTAATTATTAAAGTCTAATAATTAAATTTAATAGTGACTGCAGGCAAAATAATTTGAAATTCTAATCAAAAATTATCTGCCCAGATTTACAAATTTCTCATAAAATATTTTCAACGAAATTTTCAACGATATTTTCGCTAATATGCGATACGATAATATGATGCGGAACACTCTACGTACGATGTTTAAGCTCTAATGGAACTCTGTCGTAGCTTGAGGCGTTCAGTATTAGCAGCTCGGGAGAAAGCTCGAGGGACGAAAGTTAGGGGAGATAAAAGTGATAAGAAAGTTTCAGCCCACTTACCGTTCGAAACCGTCGGCGGTTTTTTCGTCTGTACCCTCGCTGTTGCGTTGTTCACCTGTCGAGTTAAAAAAAGCAGATATTAAAACAACCCCGAAACTTTTTTCCGAAAAAGATGTCCAACTAACATCACCCATCTTCAGGATCCGCACGTGGCCATTTTTTTATCGCAGAAAATCTTAAAAAACTCTCCTTAAAAAAAAAAGTTGAAGTAAAACACGAAAAGATTTCAGGAAGTTGATATTTATCAGTGAGACTAATTAAATTCAAAGGGTCCAAATATAACACCTGACTACTTGATTAAAGTTAATTATCAGCAATAAAATAATGGAAGAGAGAGCTTCCACTAAAATATTCACGAACGTGTAATGATAATTATCTGAAGTATTAATGGAACAAATGTGGTCGCATAAAAGCGATGTAATCATCATAGAAAATGCGTCTGAGTCGAATAAAATGTGAGAAACTTTGACAATTTCACGGGGCCGCGCGCACGGATCCTGTAATCAAATATGCATTGTTCGATGCAGAATCCGATTTGCAGGGTGCAATTTACAACTCTGCGGCTGACTTTGTTCATTGAGAAATTGTGATTTCGATTCAAAATACGACAATCATACATATTCCTGCATCGAACAAGCGAATTATGAGTAATATTTAATAAATGATTAAAAATTATGTAGACGGTTGCACGTTATTTTCCCCTAATTGATTTTCTTCAATGCAACCCGTTTCAATTATGTTTGTATATCGAGTTTGTGTGAATTATGATCTTTGTTTCGCGCTATATTGATCATACAAATCGTATACATCGTATATTGTATGTACATATGCATATGTACACGCGATAGATATTTAAAACGTGCAAACGCTACAAATTTTCACTTGAATTCAGATTTTTTTTGCTATTCAATTTTAACTTTTGATACGTAAATTTGGAATTAAGTATGTATAAAATTAATCAATTTAGAAAATAATTTAAGAATTTGTGACAATTGCGAAACGCATATTTTGCAAATTATCATCAAATTCACGTATCAATTATATATTTAACTCTAACATTTCGAAATACGTCCAAATTCAAGGAATATTTTTTATCTTAACATTAAAACATATATACAATAATATATGAAAATCTCTTTCCAAAGAGATTTTCTCTTTTACAATTTCTAACTTTCAAAATAAAGAAAACCTTTTTCAGTATATGACAAATTGTGAACAAGATATGATAAATTGAACGAGAAGCTTGAAATAAAAATAGTTTTTCCATAAACGTTATTCGAATGATAAATGTACATCAAACATATTTTGCACGTCACATATATTTTCAGATTGAAACTCAGAAACTCTTTATTTTCAGAACAAGAAGATGCCATTTATTATTATACATTTGGCATTAGCGTTATTTCAGAAGTTAGAAACTGCAAGATTCTTCGCGGTCGACGAATTTAACGCTCTAGTAACGATCGATAATTTATTATCCGATAATGCTCTCATTATGCAACTTAACGTTGATTTGTCGCTTTCTAATAAGCATTACAATGTTTCACACGATTGGCGTATCGATCGGTGAGCTAAATATCCACAATAAAATAATTTTAGCTGCCATATCGTGTATCGTAACTAATATAACGGCCACGTACAATACACGTTTAAATAGCGTGCGAACAATTCTCGCGTTTAATCTCGTCGACCCGCAAAGAGAGCTTTACATGCGCGTCAATTGTCAAGAGAGAAAGAGAAAGAGAAAGAGAGAAAGCAGAACGCGGAGGAGCACGACAATGTGGTTAAATAAAATCAAACGTGTCGAAGGGCACAACTAATTTGTTTTGTGTATGCACCTTACGGATATCAATTTCGCGGGACAGTTTAATGAAAGTAATAAAAAAAAAAGTAAAAAAAAAAGCGAACAATTGCTCTTTTACATCAGTCGGGTTTACTCCGCTCTTTCGATCTCTTTCTTTCTCTCTCTTTTCCTCCCTTCTCAGGACATAACCGAGAAAACAATGGCACAAGCCTTCCGTCGATTTCCGATTATTTCAATTTCGCTCAAGTACCTTCGCGTCTGGCAAAAAGGGACGAGTTTCCGGGTGGATCGCGACTTGTTTCGTTCTTTATCGAACGCTTCGCTTACCATGGGTTCTGCTTTGCTTTTTGTGTTCTCCACCTACCTACCTAACAACCAGCCACCCGCCTTCTCGTTTTCCTGTCCCACTTTGCGCCCACTTCAGCGGGGATACTATCGAAACACAAAGGGTCCGCGGTATCGTACCATACAGCATCGTTTTCTACATTTGAAGCGTGGTATGAAAACGCACATCGTCCATCACAAATATTTCCCAACGACCGAGACCAATTAACATTGAGTTGATTGTTTGGATTTCTTAGCAATACATTTTATTTATACTCTGACCGTGACTTTCCGTCGAAAATAATTGTACAAATTGATGATCCACGAAGATTTAATTGTCATAACGGATAAACGTTTTAGCAACGTTAAAATAAATAAGTTATAGTATTGTAAAAATGATACTACTTAGAATACACGAAAATAAAATTTGTAATCGTTACTTGCTCAATACATGTATTCAAATATGTATATGAAACGCAAAGGATGATTTTATATCTAAAATGAAATATCTAAAAATTTAGCTAGCTACAAATCTAAAGATAATTATGCTGAACCATCAAAATAATTATGTAAAACACAAAAAAATATATCATTCTATTATTATCTATAAGAAAAGTGATTACTCAATTTACTTTTTCCTTTTAAGTAACGATTATTTTTAAAGAATTCGTTTTTTTTTCGTGTATTAATTAAATCACGTACATTATTTGCAAACCAGTTTTTGCATCATTATGTATTTTTTAATAAATGACGATTCCTAAATCTAATATAACTCCGTAGATCTTGGAAGATCTTCCACGAAATGCAATTTTTTGCGATCGTAACCGAGGTAGCGAATAAAAATTATTTACGCACTTCGTTCTCGAATTCACGATAGTTGAAACGCATCTTGAGTTCGTGTATTGACTCTCACGAGGATTGTGAGTTACGAGGCTTACTCAGGCCAATCACGCCCGGCCTGATGCGGCGCATCGTCGAGCAATTTGCATTTTACGATCTTGTTTCCGACAACGAAGGTTTGGTGGCTGCTGTACATCTCGCGTCACAGGTACAGCATGGCTAAACGAACATTATTGGAAAATGGAGGCTGATGGTAGACTCGTCGGATGAAGACACAAAACACGCTACGTAACGATGTTCTCATCATTTATCTGGAGTAGAAAATTTCGAAGATGTAACACGTGGAAAATGATTTAAATTATTACTGGAACAGTCAAGAGAAATTTTTAAAAAATCCATGTCAATCCAATGTTAACTATTGGAATTGGAAAAAAATGGATTTGAAACGTTCCTCTTTTTTAAATTCAGTTTTTTGTCACCGTCAAGGTACCATTGTGCCACAAAATGTAACGTTGCAAAAATCGTGCGCGGCTGCACTTTAACGAACAAACAAACGAGCGAAGCACGAATCGACGGGATATGTAGGTACGTTCGAATCGCGTAAATCGATCCATGTCGATGATAAACAAGCGTGTCCGCGCGTGAGCCACCTTGCTCTGACAAACAATTGTGGGGAATTTTTGTTTGCGAATGTCGTGGCGTTCACGAATAAGTGTATATTGCATTCAGTGGAATCCAGTCAACGGGAAGCACCACAAACGATGTGTAGTCTGAATCCCACGATTGTTTTGCAAATTATACCTGCTGATATTAATGATGCCCAGCTGACACCAACAGATAATTTCAATTTTGAATGTATCGCTTATCTATGTATAATCCTTTATGTTGCACACTTTAAAACGCTATATACATATGGTATAATTGATTCGAAATTATACAAACTGCGATAACAATGCGAGACAATAAAATAGATAGGTGATATAATTTTGAACAATGGGACAATTGTGAACAAAATAAAATTTAAATCCAATTTTAGCAAAGATTTTAGCAAAGGTCAAATTCGATTTTTTCCTGTTTGATTTTTTTAATACCCTCACAATGAGATCAGGATTACCAATCTGAACCTCAAAAATTGGATTATTTTATTTCAAAAATTTACTGTGTTAACACTGAGAAAAAAATTTTTGTATTTGTAACTGTAATTACATGTTACTATAATTATGATTATTGCTACAATATTAATACTATATATGTATATAGTTCTATATATATAGTTGGCAATAAAAAATGACTGTGATGGGTATTATTATCATAAAAATGATTATAATTACTATAAATTATAATAAGTCCGTTTTTATGGTAATTTCAATTATATTTATATAGTAATAATAATATTAATTACAGTCATTTTCAATTGCCAGCTACATATATATTATATATTTGTAAATAGAATTATACATACATAATTATTATTATTAATATTATACAGTAATAATCATAATTATAGTAACATGTTATATTATAATTATAATTACGAATACTAAAAATTTTTCTTTCAGTGCGAAATTGTACCCTCTTATTCTATTGTGATCCAATATTTTTCAATATTCTCTTAAAACGTAGATATAAATTGCGAGATATGAAACTAATGTTTAGCAATCATAAAATGGATATGTATTTCTATTGAGCTGCTAATTGTAGTAACGTGCGCAGTACAGTTAATTTTAACACATTGAGCTTGATTCAATAAAGCATAATGGAGATACGTACACGTACATAGCACATATCGAATAAAATTCGAACGATCAAGATAAAAATATGGAGATCGATATCTCTCCATGTATCACATTCTCGCCCTTGATGGATCTCATCGGCGTATGCCGAGGAAGGTTCTAAAGAGACAGTCACGGTCTTACGTGACTTTATTGATTCGGTAAGGAAAAAATTATGGATACAGGCCACTGAATAATATGCAAACGACAGGGTTGCAACGAAAAAAATGAATCGACGGCCTTGTTATGCCACTATCTATATAGCGTGAAGTACCGCCTAAAATTATACGTAAATCAATATCACAAACTTCTATCCAGAACGCTCTCGGGTCAATGTTATCACATATTTAATCTAAAGTGCTTCATATTCACATTATATGTGACTTTCATAGTAAACAATTAAACTGACAATGAGTTATGCAAGCATACTTAATCTTCTGTCTATAATTATATTTTTACTTTCTCCGTCTGCAGTCTTTCTTATTCAGCTCAAATTCAGCTCTTATTCAACTTTTCTGTACTGTCTTATTTTGCTTTCAAAAAGTACGGAAAAATTCAAGATTACAACATTCCTATGTTTTAATAGCTTTAAATATTAAAATCTTTAATATTTAAATAAAAAATTTAATAAAAATTTTAATAAAAATTGAAATGTGAACAAAATTGTGAGGAATAAAATGGAAATTTGTTTAAAAATGTATAACTTACAATTAGCAATTAAAGAACCGTGTATTCCACCCTTCCCCTTATTTCGGACAAATTTGATAGTAAAATTTTGCTTGTGCCAAAAAAGATTGAAGGTTACTCAATGTGTAGCAACAATAACAAATTGCGATCTCAGCACGATATTGTTCATAATTGCTAAACAAACTTATGTAATTTGTAACAAAAACATTTCTTGTAATAATAATATGTAATATAAACAGTGTAATATAAGCTCGAGAAATTTATTCTTCAGATAAATATTTCTTTTCAAAATTTCTAAATAAAAAAATATGTATTATATATATATATATATATATATATATATATATATCTGCGCCAATTTCCAACTTAATGAAATACCATTTACTTCTATCCTGCATAATACTACCACCGCACAGTGCAATTGGCACTGCGGGCAGCAGACCGATGAAGGCAAAATGGCCGCATTAATCAAGACCCGGGTACAAGGACGATCGGCATTCGAAGGATTTAACAATCGACGCGATCCTCTCCGACAACTCTTGTCTGGAGAATCCACGTTTCCCAAGCACTTATCTCGTTCCTAGGGATCATAGGGGAAGTTTAAGAGGGAGGGCTCGACCCAGACTTAGGAGGTACCTTCTAGGAGAAGACCGGCCGACGGCCGGTCGAATAAGCGAAATGGCACTTTGGAAATTTCGAGCAGCCTCGCTTGCTCGCCTTCGACGAGCGGACATCTGCATAAATTTGACTTGCTAAAGCCGAAAACTCGACCACCGCCGGACTACGAGGCTGACCGTTCAAGAGTGGCACGGTAAGGTACCTGTCGTTAATACCGGAAGCGATGTACGTAACCTATGACCACCCGACATTACTTCTACCGGGTCATGCCAGGATCGTAACGGCGAAAATGTACGAGGTAATCAAAGTCCTACTTCCCTCCTCCTTTGTCCCTCTGTTGGTCATTTTGCTTGCTTACTAACCCGATACCTGTGCTACATCCGTGATCCTAATGGAGAAACTGCTCCTTCGCCCTGCTTTGTCCATTCGTGTTATCAAATAAAGACTTTCTCATCGCCGATGTCTTTTAATCCGACTTTCACAACCTTCTAATCCGTTTATACACAACTCTCTTGAATATATTCTGAACTGCTGTTTATTTACATAACTTTTTAACTAAGTATATTACGTATTTTGTACGCGGAAATATATACAGATGAATATTTATATCTTTTGTTTTCAAACATAAATAAATTTCGTTTCAGTTCAAAAATATCTTAAAGATAAATTTTAATTAGATTAACAAAGAAACGATGCAAAGAATAAAATAATTCGTAGCTTGATGGATACCGTTGCAAAAATTGTAAATTTTTACAAATAAAATGGAGAAAAGAAGATGGTTTCTTTTTACATTAATCAAACATGCGGCGCGATATTATAACTTCAAGAAATTTGTTACGTTATTTGTACAGTCTCTTCCTTTGGGTCTTCATCACGGTTGAATTTTCAATGAGTTATAAAATCGTGTGGAAATGCTTCTTTCCAATTCTGTTCGCGGAACTTTGTATGAATTTTTCATGCGCGATTTAATCGTTGATTCGTCGATCTGCCTTTGCTAGTGCTATGTTTGCACGTTACCGCGAAAAGCATCGTATCCTCCGGCGTCGTCATCGTTGACCTAGAATGTCGATTACTCCTTTACATCTTCAGGAAGAGCTTTTTCCGACTCCTAACCAACAACCGTTCTACCAAGGCCAAGCTCGTTAAATCGCGTTTCATGTTGCGCGTGTAGTAACCATAATTTTCGTTCTCTTGCAACGTCAATAAATCCCTCGAGCCTTAAAAATCTTCTTCTTGTCTTCTGCGTCGTTTGCGATCGTATAAGCGCAAACTATTTCTCGCACAAAAAAAACAAAATGGATAATATATAATATAATTCACAAAAATATTATAATTCTCTGCATTGAAAAAATTACATATAAAATTATAACAATTATAGTAGATAATTTGGGATCTACTATTAAAAGTGTATATTTACACATATTTAGAATAAAATTGAAACTTACAAATAAAATTATTATTCTCACAAGTATTTAAACAATTTTTAAAAGCAAATTTGCAATCAAGATTAAATTTACAGAAATATTTAAGTATTATTTCGTCAATTACGTTAAATTTGATTAAACTATGTTATTGAGATATACAAACATAAAAATGCAAATACATATGATATATTACTATTATGTTAAATATGTTATTATAATTTTCTGCTTAATATGAAGATATATTCACACAATTAAAAGTATATATTAATTTTTATAAAAATGCACAATTTTTTGTATATTTTCACTATGAATGTTTTACACATAATATTTATGTAACTTTACATACTTTTTTCTAGTGTATATAAGTAAACTGTAGTCTATTTATTTTTTCTGGTTATGTAAATTGTAGCGCATACGTAATGTACACGTTAAAGCATCATATTCGATGACTATATCAGAGTAATATTCCTTCTTTATTTCACTATTTATATATTCAAATTTATTTCACTTCTTTAGATACGCGTGGAAAACGCTCTAAAATTTCTCGCGTGCTTATACATCACGAAGCTCGTGGTATATTTGTTTATTCGTCCTCTGCTCGCAGTACCTCTTTTTATACCTCTTCTGTCTATTTTAGATCGTCTTACGGCATTAGCATCGTCATTATCCCCTACGCGGCTTCGACACGGAATATCAGCTTCGTGCGCTAAAAGCAGGAGAGCTTTTCTTTTGGTGATACTTCTTGTCGTTTTCTCTCTTACCAGTTCTTGCTCGTTAATCTGCATTCTTCGCCTGCCTAGTGGGTCGACATAATTTCAGGCTTCCGCAGCCTCTGTGTCATTTGTCATGGCGCGCAATAAATCGCGTTGGATTATGCATTCGAGGCTGTTCCTTAGCTGAACTACCATAAGCACTTATCACCCGCCCGATCGACTCAATTCTGTGTGGATTTTCCGCTACACGCGACGTTTTTGGTTCTATCGGCGAATCTACTCCAGTTTTTTATTACAAATGTTCGGGTAATATCTTGACAGACAGAAATGTCACAGACAAGAAAGATCATCTTCATAATTTCAGTTCGCTATCCATTAGTGTAATATGCAAAAGACTGAAGATAAATGAATATTATATACTTATCGATCGTAATGAAATAAAAAATTTATAGTGGCATATAGAAAGAGAACAAAAATTTTATCGCATTTAATCGAAAAATATCCTGCCTGCGTGCTCAGTTTTCCAAAATACTTCAATTTCGACGAGATTATGAAAGAAAAGTTACTGTAAGATACTTCGAATTTAACTCAATCTTGTGAAAAATAGCAATTCACTCGTGAAGGAGCTTCTATCCGGAAATTAAAAGAAGAACAAGAAGAAAGTAGAAGAAAGTCAGCGCAAGAACGAAGGCAGTCAAGTCTTCAAAGACGTAACGAGTCGACGCGCGGAACAATACGAAGCAACGATTACAAAGGGTGTTCATTAAGATAATGAGCCATTGAATGTGATATCTGCTGGTTGCTGCGAACATCTTGTTTCTTGTTATAAAAACGTTACGATGAACTTTATACTGAACTTTATATCTTCAAACAGCGTCGATTTCTGAGAGATATTTCTGAGAGATATCTTTATATCTCCTTGTTTGATATTCTTCGGTTATCGAAAATATGTCTTGTGCTGTACATTTCCGTTAGAAATTCACGTTTTCCATCTCTTGAGCGCAAGAACCAAGGAAGATAACAAACGAGAGAAATGAAAAAAAGGCCGCAGAATAGATAGATGAACTCGATGCGGTGCAAAACTCGTGTCCGACGACAAGAGGTTTCGTCGTTAGAAATTAATAACGAGCAAAAATCCGCTTCGCTGGGAAACAATATTCCCTCTTTATTCTGTAATCTGTAATACCCGTCGACTGCAGCGAGCTGCGCGTACTTCCGTGTATCTTCCCATATGAATTATGCTTCCGGCGAATTTGTGCTTCGAAGCTGTGCCCGGGGAGTTTATAGACGCGAAGCAACATTAGCATTTGCGTTAATATTTATTATCATTATTGTAGACAAACATTTTGCTCGGCAAACGTGGATGTATCACACTGAAAAAAAAAAAAAAAGATTGGCTGCTGCAGCAAATTAGATGGTAAAATATGGCATTATGGTGGCAATAAACATAGCGTTTTTAATTGATTGCAGCAATCAATTTTTAATTACATTAGCCTATCGGAATTTCTATACCGACATTGACAGGCTAACGCAACCAAAAATTTGCTGCTGCAGCCAATTAAAAATACTGTACCATATTACCTAATTTGCTGTCAATCTTTTTTTTCAATGCAATAACAATGTTCCAATAAACTCCTTTCGTGTCGAAACTGTGTGTATATCATAAATCTCTTCCCAACGATTTAATTTTCCTTACATCTCTCCATCTCAATTTCTTCGATTTTCTTAATTCCGGCTGCATCAATGATGAATAAATACATCGCAATCAACGACGCTAAATTTTACGGTCGAGTTAGTCTCCTGTCCGCTGAAGGGTGCGGACCGTGCGTTAAATTGCGCGTGAAACGAATATGCGAAGCGCAGCCGCTTGCTGATCCGTGAAAAAGTAACCTTCGCCGAATCATGCTGTCGTTATCTCGAAGAAATTGCAAAATCGCATATCTAATCAATACAATCAACGGTTGATTTTGGAATTTCCGTCTTATTCAAGAATCTCGTTTCCAAAGTTACCGAATCGAAACTTAAGGTCTGTTTTCTGTGGCTGAACTAGTGTAACTTTTGAAACTTGAAGTGAGATAGGTATACGTTTGATATTTGTTGAAAGTGAGAAAGAGAATGCTAGTGCAGTCTAATGCAGGAACAGAAAACAGATTATTAGTGTCTGAAATTATTTAAAACTTGAAAGAGATCCGAACATTAAAAAGTTATGCCGCAAAGTCTCTCTCAGGGGAGATTAACTAATAAAGTATTTTTCTCCCCCTCAGGCAATATCGCGAGAGATTTACGAAAGACTAATTGTGTATCTCTTTAAATCTTCCCCTTCCTCCTCTTGTAATTGCTTCAATAAATATATCGGTCCTCGGGAATTTCGGGAGATTTCAGCCAAACGTCGCGAATTTTTATTCCACGTCTCTCTGGAATTCCGTTGGCGGAAATTTTACGCGGAAAACTTGAAAAAAAAAAGGCGCGGTCTCTAATTTAAGAGCTCCCTAATCTCTTCCGCAATTAAAGTGCTACGCCACGTTCGTGAGAAAATTACGCGTAAAAGAATTCTCGTTAGAGTTCGTTCTTTTTGCTATACCCTGCCATCTCGTTATTCTCGGTCGGCGTTTCAACGTCCACGCCTCTTTTTTAACCTCTTGCTCTATGACGGCTCTTAGAAAATTCAACAAAGGGCCTGAGTGCTTAGCGCTCGAGTGAAACGGGTCAAACGTCGCCATACAAGAGTGATGACGTACGAGATATAATCGTTTTAGAACCACTCGCGCGTTTTAATTGGCAGCGGTGCAAAGATCTTTCATACCCGCATACGTGATTGTCTTCTGTTGCAAAAAAAAAAAAAAAAATTCGATCACAAAATACAAATAAAATGCAAATTGCTCGTGGAAGAAATGTCATTATTGCGCCATTAACACATCTAATTAACGGGATGTTTCTTCGATTGTATCGATTGCCACTTGCGAAAGTACTTGAGCCTTTTTTTTGTAAGTTTTATCTCCTTACACGTCTACACAGTTTACGCTAGTATTATATATTTTAAAAGAGTGTTATATACTTTATTAGTCATATCATAAATGTCACAAGTAGGATTTAATTTTAGGAGAAAGTAAGCGCTACGCGTGTGCCGGTCAAAAAAGGGAAAAAAAGAGCATTGAGTAAGTGACTAAAAAAATTAACAATTAAAAGTAAAATTAAAAAAATAAATTCGGATGACAAAGTATTTAAAGCAATTTTGTCCTACTTCGTTCGCAAACTGTAAAGTATATTTCTTTGTGCCGCTAAATAGAATTTTCTATAAAATTTGTAACTCTTAAAACGAATTCTCTGTTTCCTTTTTTATTTTTTTAATACTTCGTCACCCGTGCAGATAGTACACTTCGATGAAGATAGTTTGATAAAAAAAAGCGGTTAAAAATTTCATTTGCTTATGCTAAAAATGCGAAATGAGTGTGGAAAAGTAACCGAGAAAGGGAGAAATAAGAAATAAATGTAATCTACCAGTGAAAATCGACCATGGCACGGTTCTCGTGTATCGCATGAGAGAGCGGGCAGTGCGAGTTGTATTTTTCATTATACACATATGAATCCGGTCTTTGTTTTGCCGGTAAACGATTCCCGCTGCGATGGTTTCCTTACCTTTTCGGACACTTCGCGAGGTCCTTTTTCAGTGGCCTCCTCAGTGTCCCACGATCAGCATTTGCCCGTTAATCTCTCTCGCTCTTTCTCCCGATCAATCGATCGATCTTATCGAATCGACCATCTCTCTCTTTCTTTATATCTCTCTCTCTTTCGCTCGCTCTCTCTCAGATTTTTCAATCGACTATTCAGTACGAGTCTACGAGTCTCGCTCTCTTTTCTACCTTTTTACCCGGTCTTTCTTTCGCGCAGAAGCTCTCTATGGAACAACAGGAGATCTGCGTGAGACACGATCGTATTTTGCAATTGTCTTTCTTTCGTTCTGCTTTTGTGCTTTTGGTTACTTTCTTTCCCATAGTAACCGAACCCAACACAACGGCCAGATCGTCCAATCAGCGGATTTTCCAGCTCCTTTGTATGCGGTTCGTTTACTCGTCGTTCGACGACTATCGCGTTGTTTCGAGCGCGTCCACCCCTTCAACTTCGCTCACTTTGCATTCGGAGTCCCACCAACGTGGATCTTCCCTTTTCTTGTTTAACAAGACTGATTTTTAAGGATGCCAGTACTAACAACGCGGATTTGTAGCAAGCACTTAAAATACGACAGCTCAACATGACAGTTCTGAATCCACGTTGGCAAGCAATCCTGATGCGTCTCTCTTTTTATTCGCTTTGAGTATTACGAAGATCCCCGAGGCGGAAAAATCAGCAACAATTTTGTCATCCGGTTTCTGAAATTCATGACATGTTAGATTTAAAGATTTGAGAAAAGTGTCTTTGAATTGCAAAATTCCTGCTTGAAAATTTACGTAATTTTATTTACGCGAAACTATCGCGAATAGAATTCCATTGGTGTAGTAAATCGACGAGTCAATCGCAAAAAGGTCAGGCTTTCAAGCTTTAATTGAGCCATTAAAGTCGCAATAAGAAGGCCTGCTTGATCAAACGGACGCTATTATCGAACCGGAAAAAATCCGAAGGAGTAATCACTGGCCGTGATTCAAGAATATAATCCTATTACATCCGAAAAGCAATATAACGACGACAGAGGAAGATGTGTTATCTTCTCGGAAGCGATTACTTTTGCGTCGTCCTTTTGAGCAGTAGCTTTAAAAACGTAACAAAAAATTGCAAACGAAGTCTTCCCGTCAGCTGTATCAAGTTTTATAGAATGATTATCGATGCAGTGAAATAAACAGACTCTTTCGTAGAAAAGATTTTCTCAATTTAACTTTGTTCTCGATTTTCATCCGTAAGATTTTCTCCATTCGCGCGCATTAGCGAATGCAACACTAAACGATGCATTTCGAAGACGCGGTTGCCAGCTAAATGAAGCTAAAACGATGGTTTACGCGACGCGTACGAGATTGGTGCAGCCCAACAAGCTGCTCCAGCTGCCATGAGAAGATAATTAATCGAGTTGTTCAATTAGGTTGTTGTTGTTTGATATCAGCATCGATGCAGCAGATGATGCGGTCGTCGCGTGGTCGGTCGAGAGCTACAAAAATTGAACGCGGTAATCAAAGCCGAGAGCTGGCTGTATTATAAATGAAAATGTTTGAAGATTTCTAGTGAGAGAAATTATTTCGCTGCATCTATATAGGTATGCGTCTATACGGTCACTTTTAATCGTTAACTACATATATTAATAGAATTCAGAATTCTGCACGACGTGCTTATATAAAAAAACCGATAAAAGAAACAAATAAATGCAATCATCAATTCGAATAAAGCTCAAATTAATTACTTAACCGATTTAAATTTACAAAATTATTTATTAATTTATGAAATTGTTTATATTATACTTAAGCTATACTTCTACTTATATGATAAAAGTACCATTTTGACAAAACCGTTATCACATTTTACCGCCTCGTTTATCTTCGATCGATTCGACAGAGCTTATTAAATCAACTATTGTATATGATAATCGAACGATGAAGCAAAGATAATTTCTGAGCTCGAGACACATTGGTGGAAGGTGCAGTTACGATTCCTCGCATGAACGAACGCACTGAATGAATTAAGGCCATTTCGCGATAGAGAAATAACGAAAGAGGAAAGAAAAAGACGAATATATATATATATAAAAGCAAATCCGTCTCGCGAGAGGATCGTCGCGCATTGATCGCGACGAGGACTTTCTCCCGCGTACCGATTTTCACCGGCGAAGTGACCAGCCAATCGGGAACGAGAATTTGTGGATCACTCGAGGCCCTCGAGCAGAGATCAAGCCCCGCCAATCGGCAGCTCGCGCGCCACTCGTACGATCCACGAGTGGCTATCAGTCAGATTGATCCAGGCCACGAGAGAAATCTCTTTCTCTCGAACCCCTGCGACCCCCGATGATCGTCTCCCTCCCTCTCTCTATCTCTCTATCTCTATCCGGTTTCTCTTCCTCTAGCCCGTGAAATTAACTCGCGTTTCGTTTAATTATATTGCGATATAAATACTTCTAGCTTTCTTTTTTCGAATAAAAGGCTCCGTCGAATCGCGATAACTCGATGTAGACTGTCGATAACTCGAATCGTAGCCGTTTCAAAACGGTCGTGTCTACGATCGCGTCGTCAGTCTGGCATCTCGTGCCTTCGATCGCATAGCGATTTATTCTAGTCTCTTAGATTAACGACCTTTGCGTCGCGGGTATCCATCTGACTTCTCTTCATCAACGATATTATATATCAAAATGTAAATTCGCAATAAACAGAGATTTTTCAGAACAATTTTTATTAACAATAAAACTTCATTTATTTTACGACCAATTAATTCACCCGGGAAATTTATAACCTCAGTGGACACTCGGGACTCAAAGTGCCGGACTTAAAACTAACAGGCGACCACTGTTACTCGACAAAATTTGAAAACGTACTCAAAGAGACAGATTTATGAAGTCGTCATATAATCAAATGAATCGAGCTTTAGATCGTGGTCGCCATTTCACATCGAGAATGCGCGCATTCCGTAGAGGAATGCACCCACTCGACTTTCCTGGAAAAAAAACAAAAGATTACATCTATTCGCAATGGAGATTAATAGCGATGTATATATATATGTATGTATATATATATATATATATATATATATATATATATATATATATATATAAGTATAAGAAAGTTCATGCACACCTCAATCTTTCTGCCCTCAACCACGGTGCCGTGTAGCCTCTCACGTGCCCGGTCCGCGTCAGCACTATTTGCGAATGTTACAA
Organism: Acromyrmex echinatior; assembly: GCF_024713525.1. Taxonomy (NCBI): domain Eukaryota; kingdom Metazoa; phylum Arthropoda; class Insecta; order Hymenoptera; family Formicidae; genus Acromyrmex; species Acromyrmex echinatior. Next base: position 3,782,581 of record NC_141859.1, on the reverse strand, counting down.
AACCGAATCCCTGCATGCAAGGACAGACAAAACAACATGCATTAAACTCAACTTACAGACTGCCAGCGCTCCGCAAAAAGCCGACTGGCTGGGCCGACATTTCGTCTCCGCGCGCGCGTACACATGTAACACGCGCGCGCGTATATGTATATATTTCATTTACGTACATATAATATATGTACATACTAGTGAGGTAAGTGATGGGGAAGTGCGGAGGGCGGGGAGGGGTGTACATACATGGAGGATACTCCGAAAAGGATACCGTCGGGGCGCAACGAGGGTGACTGATGAAAAAGAAAAAAAGCAACCCCCGTTTCGCGCTGCGACGATTTCATTTCGTTTATAATGCGGTAATAAAGAACGCGCGCGTTTCCGTCGATTTTTAATTATATTTTTACTACGTTATGACGAAAAAATCGAGAATTTTTTTCAAGTGCAAAAAATATTAAAATTTATCATTATGTCAAAAGATATAAATGTATAGCTTCGTCGCGTTTAACTGTGAACTACACGTGCGAGATACACTTTTCGACCATTTAGTTTCTTTTCCCGATCTTTGAACGGATTTTCGTATCGAATAGAGTTAATAGAGGATCGATCCCATTCTCATCGAAGATTGGACGGAAGACGCAGAAAGCTCGATTCTTCCGTTTCGCCGCGGGCAACACCGGCCAGCTCCTTTGTGCTCCTCTCTTTCTCTTTGAACCCTTCCATCACCCTCAGCCCTGCCGGCGTTTTCTTCTCCGAGCCGACCCTATTTATTTCTTTGACGCACAATAGCCGTCTCTCTTTCTCTCTCTTTCTCTCTCTGGACCGTTATGTATCGCGCGAGACATGCTAATTAATTCCTGAGGCTCCCTCGAGACGCGACGAAGCGACAGAAGCTTTCATGGATATCTCGTTTTTTGTTATTTTCCGTAGATCTCGCGCTTCTCTTATTCCACCGTTATCGCAAAAGTTGAAAGGAATAGCTATCTATCCAGTTATTCGTATCCTGTCATCCGCGCTTTATTATTTCAGAGTTTCAGGACAATACTCTAAGAACTCGCGCATTTAATGTCCAGAAATAAAACGAGAGTTGTTATAAAATCGGAAAAAAAATCACAACAATTTTAAACAATTAATCAGCGATTATTAAAAAATCAAATGAAGTCAACAGATATATATATATATACTTCAAATGTGAAGTTTATAATCGTATAATGGCTGTCTGGATCTTGCCATATTAAAATTATAATACGTGTATAGAGAAAAATGAATTAATAATCTAATTACAATGACAATAAAATTAATATCTTCATCTTGACTCAAAAATGAAAAGACTACAATTGACGGCGAGATATCGATTCTTACTTTTCTGGGCTAAGAGCTTAAAAGGGTTGAGAGTCGCTTTTAAACCAAAGAACTCACGGGGACATTCGCATAAATTAATTCCTCGTTACTTCAAGGGATGAGGGAGCACTGTTTCGAAATGTCGACGACCAGGGGGTCTGCGAGCGCCTCATACTGCTTACGGAGACGCACCAAACAACGTGCAACAAATAAGTAAATATAAAAATCATGGTAAGAAATCATGATCATGATCACATTAATCATCTCATTATCATATCATATCGTATCATGTCATATCACGGTCATCGTCATATCATTAAAGACTCTTGCTTGTATCGAGAGGTGCGTGTACGAGAAAAAAATAAACAAAAATAAAAAAAAACTTGACTGAGGGGTTTACAATTAGTCATGTAAGGGTAAACGTGAAGGATAGGAAGGACGTAGATCGATATCAAGTGTGTGTGCGTGTGTGTGCGTGTGTGTGTCACTGTCCACGTGTACGCATGTGTGGATTTTCAGTCGACGCTGAAGAATAACGGGAAATTGAGTAGGAAACGTAAAAAGATTAGAATCGCGATCGTTGTTGAGAAGGGGCGAATCCCTTTGTCATTCTCTTTTTTAGATTCAAAATATACGTTGCTATGTGTCACTTGGCGATACACTCAAAATTTCTTGAAGTGAAATATCACTCCGAGTGAAAACATTACACTTCTTGAAAATTGTCACTCTTTTTCAAGAAGTAAAATATTTTCGTTCTTTTCCAAAAGTTGCTGTATTTTCACTTTTTTGGAGTGAAAGTTCACTCCAAGAAATGTGGAGCGTATGAATGAAGGAAGGACTTGGTAGAGAAAGATCGATATACATGGCACGCTCCCACGCATCACGATTGCACGTTATCTCATGTCGCGGAGAACGCGAGTTCCACACGAAGGAAGAGCACGATCGATTGCGCTGCCACGAGGGTGTCCGTTTGCTTCGAGTACAGTCAAGTTTTCCCCCTAGCCACCGTAGATATTACCCCATGATAACCCGCTGTCGACTCAGTTGAATATTATCATGGCGTAAGTTCTCTCTCCCCTTCGCATTCATGAAGTCACCGGAATAACATCGAAGACACGAAGACACGAATACACGTCGACCACTATCATCGCTGTGACCTCGTTATTAATACTTTTGCAATACCTGAGGGTTGTTAGTTACGAAAAAAACCAAATAAAATAAAATACTAATCGAATCTCGCCATTTTATCGAATTTTATCAAGAAGCTGATGCTCGTAATATCAATTGAGCATGTATTTAAAAATGTATCAAGTATGTAATCTATAAAAATAAATAAATAATTCTAGTAACACGTGAAAATATATAACTTTCCAGATTTTTAGAAACCCGAATGCGTATAAATACGTGAGCAATCACGATAGTGTCGAAGAAAAACGATCGTGATTGATTGCGCCGTCATGATACGTCAATTTTTAACAGCGTTTCTCCGGATAACGTCACATCGATCTTATAACTTATATCATTCCCATTAAATATAACTCCACGAAATTTGTGCTTTGAATGGAGATAAACCGAAGTTTAATTTCTCCTATAATAGATAGAAATAGTTACGTAAACACAAAGAGCATCATTATTGGGTCAAAAATTCGCGTTATTTTAATTCTGCGATATTTTACTGCATGGTTCCGCACTGAAATCGGAGATGCTTTTATCGTTAAAAGGATTAGGTAATTGAAGTTTGGGCCGGAGAAAGCTAACAGCGGCTTCTTCATCGGGGTAAAAAAGGACGGCAAGATAATCGAGTTCGCCGCTCCACGTCATACGTTTCGTTCTCCTCGGATCACGGAGCTGTTGCCGGGAGTGGTTACGAGCTGCGGCTGTTACCGCGAAAAATCGCATTAAAGCCAAATCAAATACGGCCTCGGGTAGAGCGAAAACGGCGAAGCGCGAAGTTTTCTAATCAGTGGTGAAGGATACAGTTCGCTCTTCGAAATACCGCGGGAAATGCGATTTATGGGTCGGACGTGGCAAAACTGGAGTGAGCGCCCGCACGAAGGTCGGACCCACGATATTTCAAAGTCATCGGTTAAATCGGTTTAATCCGGCGTCTCTGTCCTTAATAATATCCACGCCACCGAGCACCTTGCAATATCTCCCTGTCTTCATAATCGATATTTGCCACTTATCGAATAATGGACACAGATTAGGAAAGTGAAGAAACGATGGAAAATGATTTTATGTAAGTTACATAATGGATAGACTCTTCAACAGTTTCGAGTATCTGGATCAATAAATGCGAGTATTCGACAATTTTGTTTTAACAATTATCACAAACGCGTAGTTAAATTATAGTTGGAGTCTCGTTAAGCTAACACAATGGGATATAACAATTATATATGTCAATTATTGTTCAACGAAAAGGACCGCCGACTCAAAGAGTTAACTAGATCCAAACAGACAAGATATACACGAGGGATTCCTTTGTAACCGGAAATGAATGTCGCAGGACAACGGACTGGCGCGAATAATTAATGATATGGTTGAGCCCTTTACGTAGCGCGGGAAGTTGACACAAGCCTAGGTTTTTTTCAGCGAACATCACTTAACTAAAAATTATACCCGATGACTCTGCCCGTAATTACGGCATAAACCTACATTTTTATTCAGAATTATCAAGCATCTGCAGAAAATAATAAGAACAGAAAATATGCGTTACATTTTTCGTCTATTGTACCGTAGAATAGTTGTATTATTGTATTTTAGTTTTGTGATAATCCTGTATATGTAAAATCAGACGTTCATAGAAAAAGCAATAATAATAAGATAAGTGCATTTTAATGATATGAACGATTATACAAAAATCTTACAAATTTTTGTCTTGTGATGAGCTGTTTTTCTTTTAAATTAATAAACGAATAAATAGATAAGAAGTAATTCTGGCAACATCTTGTATAATTGATTAGACTTAAAAGATTTTAAAAATTTTAAAATTTCAAAAATAATATCTCTCTCAATGTGCTTAAAATTCCTATCCTTCTATCTCTATCTTTTCCATCACGTACATAATTAAAAATGCTTGACATTCTGCAAAATAATAATCTTTTCTCAAGTATTTATTTATAAAATGTTTATAAATCGTTGTTATAATAGTGATGTTATAATAAACGATATTCAATTCGCAACTTGTGTCGCTATTTCTCATAACGCTGGTTTCATGTCGCGATGTCTCGAATGAGATAACAATTCGCTTGGGAAATTACTGTAATGTCAATGGTCGCGCCGCGCCAGACGTATCGATATTTTTAGGATTCATAAGCAAAGATACAGCACAAATCGCAACAGAATTTATTTGCATATTCAATGCATACGCAAAGACTTTTTCATCGCGCAGCTATGAATTCATTTCGAAACGCTAACAGTTTAGAAGAGCGCGTTGCTACCGAATTTGATTTCCCGTTTTGACAGAAAATTGTGGTGCGAAGAAAATGTAATATTTAAATTATTGAGTCCCATTGCGAATATCGCGACATAACATTAAATTGTAATATTCATTCGAGAAAATGTATCAAAATTTATAATCTAAAAATTTCGCAAACATTATGCAAGGATAAGTCTTGTCTAGTATTAAAATTTTAATAATTTCTTTAGTGAGTCTGAATACACACAAATACGAAATTTAAATTTGAAAAAGTATAATAAATGTTCGATCAAAGTCTCATTTATATCACTGTCATAACACATTGAAAATTCATTATCGGAAAATTCAAATTTCTATGCAAATTAGGTATTTTCTTTATAAAATTTTATTTTTCAAAAACCTTTCTCGAGATTCTGAATTCAATTTTTAATTTTACAAAAAATTACTATTGCTCGTATAAAAATAACATCGATAGACAAGTTCCCATACATTTCATAATTTATAAACATGACTTGTTTTGATTATAATTAATGCAAATTATTCTGAACTGCATCCCGTAACGGGATACAAAATACAAATTTATTTTCACGATCGGTGATATTTTGCGCGTAACAGCCAACGCAAAACGGCGCGTCATAGAACGTAACTTTGTATTCGCTTGCAATTCCGAATCGAAAAAGATAGTGCATGCGAGCGTATCGTGTCGAGAATCTCTCGTCGAAGCTTTTTTTTCACGATAATTTCACGAGTATCGCGAGTTGAAACCAGCGGTGGGCCGCTCGTATTTCCTATGTATTTTAAGCTCCGTGGCGTTCTCGTGACGAGGAGATCGCGATGCCAAGCGAAAACTTCCTTAGAGTCTTATCGGGCTACGGAAAATTGTAGCTGGCGTGCACGCCGTGGATACTCGAGAGTAAGCATCAGGCAATTAATCCACCACGAATTCTGTCGGGGTCTCTTTAAGTGGGCGATACAAAACGTATACGTTCTACTTCCGCTGACGTAACGCGCGCGTTTCGCGAACACTACGAGAAATTGCTTCCTCTACGATATTAATATATTTAACGTTGAAATCTTCGACGATTTTAATATATATAGAATGCGCACTTAAGTTTTCATCCAACGCGACAAGAAGGTATAATTATGATGTAATTATGATGGCGTCATAATTATAAGTTCTAGCATCAGTTCTCTTAATACTACCCTTGTTACGATGAGAAATAAATTATCAAATAAAGTGACGAGCACCGTGTAAAATACGTATAATGAATATTGTAATAATTAATACAGTTCAGGTTGTGAATTGAAATTATAACAAATGAAATAAAAAATAAAGACTGTTTGAGCTTAAAAAATTAAGTCGAATAATGTGATCTCTCCAAGAAATTAATTTTCATATCAAAATATCGTTCGGTGTTGCCAAATTCATAACTACATGAAATTGAAATTTCGTTTTGCTACTCTCGCGAGTTGCTCGAGGCAAAGTCGTTCGTTCCAGAATGGCCTGCTTAGCGAAGCTGCACGTTTAATCTGCACTGTTAATCAGAGCTTCTATCAAGAAAGCCAGACTTTCTTACACGGCTGTTTAGAGCTGACAACTATAAACCGCGTACACTCGCAACCACGGAAACAACCGATACGCCCAGCTATAATTATTATGCCTCGCAGATCGTCATCTTACACGCCACGTTGCGGTGTGCAATTCGAAATAATGCAGCCGCAAACACTGCGGTGAACTTTTATCTCGCGACTCGCGATTTAATTTCAGAACCTGTCGTTCCTTGTCCGCTTAAAAAAAATGTAGAATATAGACATGAGTCCCGCACGATGAAAATAAAAGGCAGAAATACAGAGAGATATCATGAAAACCTAATTAGTTACATTTCGTTATCAAATTTTCATTCATCTGTCATTTGTTGTGTCTATCATCTACGTCAAGTCTTTGATTTGATTTGATGTAATTTGCAACTTACAATTAATCAAATAAATCAATGATCCATGAAAATTATTGTACATTTAGCCGTCAAACACGCAATATAAATGGATATTCACGCTGTCTTGAAAACAGGAAGCGATATATTAATTAAGCGCAGAGAAAGTACTCGTTAATCAGCCAGTAACAATGAAATTTCCCCATATTCGGTACAAAATACGCTGCAGTTGTAAATACGACAAGGACGATAATGCGAGACAAAAGGTACAACACGGTCGATTGATTACGCGATCGTCACGTCGTTGAAAACCAGATATAGGACAAGCACCGAAATTTCATGCGGCGGAAAGTACTTGCGGAAAGCAATTGCGGATGCGATGTCAAAAGACACATTCAGTCTTTGCGGTCACGCGTGTTTAACGACTTGTGTCGTGCTCGAGAATATGCAACGCGTTGCAATGCGCTTAATGGCGTCGATGCACTCAGCATCCCACCTCTATAATTCGCGGTCGTCGGCCGTCGTATTCAGTCTATTCTTGGCTTGCTATATCTCTTCTCGTGCAGCTTCATGTAGGATAAGGTGGTACAATTTCGAACATGGTACAATTCTGGATAAAATAAAATTTGAATCCCATTTTCAAAAGTTCAAGTTTGATTTTTCTTATTTGGTAGTCGCAGAAAAATGTGAATTAATACGTATTAGGATCCTAATAAATTTTATAAACTGGCAGATCCATACAGGGACAGGCATCTACTTAAAATTTACTTTATTTTTCTAGTAAGTAAGCGATTGTCGTATAATCGTCATTGTAAGATACTTTTTACGTTTTCGTGAAGTAAATCTATAAATTACCATACATTTCAATAGAATTTACTTTGCATAAAGTAAGTTTTGTGACTTGTTTGTGTTTATAGTCTTAAGAATAGTAAAATTTACTTTACTGTAAAGTAATAATTAGTTGAATAAACTTATTACCATTGTAATGTACTTTTTTACCTCTTGCACCTCCGGTGTTTTTACTTTCAGGTAAGTAAAGTTTGTCAAAAGTTCGGCAAAAATAGTCAAAATATTTTTATTAGTCCTGAAAGATAAAAATTACTTTAAAACCATTTTTCTCCTTTAATACCTTCCACACAATGAGAACAAAGATACCAAAGTTAAACCTCGAATTTGGCTTCAAATTTCATTTCATTCAGAATTGTACCCTCTTATATTATATTTGCATAACGGTAGAAAAATTTTAAAATCAAGAAAATTTTTATCAATTATTTTTCTTTCTCAATCCATGTGATCTATACGACATTTTAATGCCCAACGTAAACGTATAAAAATACATTTCAAAAATTCATAAAGTTACCTTTAATGGAATTAACTTTCCATTGAAAACGTTTATACAATAAAATAAAACGGGCATAGTTGATTTTACATCAAACATGAAATGTTACGTTCACGATGTATAAAACAATATCGTTGCAATATTTTATCTATTCTATCAACGTCAAAAAAGCTGAGAGTAAAAGAAGAAAAATTGTAAAATAATAAAAATTGTAAAATTCTACTGAAAACAAAACAAGCTGCTAAATAAAAAAAAAAGCAGGGATATAGATATGATTTAAATACAAACGATATAAAATAATTTAGGGCATAATTCATTTTCGAAAATGAGAGGATGATTGACTTCTTAACCACATGACAGCTGTACGCGTGTTTACGATGATTTAGGAGTTACAGAAAGAACACGATGATCGAATAGACAGACAATATGGACGATAGTCTCGCGAATCCGTAAGCAAAAAACATTACAATCCCGGCCGACGTCATTAATTCTAAACATATGATAATTTTCTGGTTCTTTATTATACGCGATAAATCGTTCGTGTGCTGAATTAATTTTTACAATTATATAATTTTTACAATTATATAATTATCAAATGATTCTAACGTATACTAGTATACTTTAACATCTTTAAAAGTACAGAAAAAGTATAAAAAGAACGATTTTGTTGAAAAAAATCAAAAAATTTAGATAGATACAGATCTAAAAATAATTTTGTATTTGACCATCAAAATAATTATGGACGTTCAAATTAATTGTTAGTTGCATGTTAAAACTTTTTGCAGCAATGCTCGTCATGCTTGAAATTCTTATGTAATTATTTTAATGATGCAACAAAATTTTGTTTTCAGATTTGTATCCAGTTTTTTTATATTGGAGAAAGAGTGTTTTAATTAGAATTCTGATTGAAAATGTATGAAATATCAGAATTTTCTGATATTTGAATTTACTATAATTCTAGTTGACAATAAAAAAAAATTAAAAAATTTCTGATCATATCATTCGTCTAATTGAAATAATCAGAATTCTGATTGATATGATCAGCATCTTTTGATTCATCCATTTTTAACCAGAAATTTTTCTCAGTGATAGATATTTCAGCAAAACTGTTCTTTCCGTAATTTGTAAAGTTGTATATTAAACAAATTATACATAAATGCTATAACTTGGTATAAATTACTTGACGTTTTCCAGTATTTCTAAGAAAAAAAAAATACGCAAGACACGAATGACCCAATCATGTGTACTAAAGATTAATACGGTCCATTGTACGGTTGATCGAACGGGCGTATAGTGCTTAGTCACGAGTGAACGTTTGTCAAAGAACGAAGGACAAATGTCATTAATGAAAATCGCGACTGATGTCGCGGCTGGAAGTGCGATTAAGAATAATTTCCTTCTTTTCGTGTCGGTGCCATTGTTCCGCGTATACGCGTGCGCCATGTAAAAGGTTTCCGAGCGGAGACGAATAATGGAGCACTTGAGCGCAATTTGCACCCTTTTGATTAAGAAACACTCCTCCTCTTCCTGTTTCCGCGCTTCGTCGCGAAAATTCTCTCGTGAGGACGAAAGATTGCGCGCGTTTGTTTGCTTTTATCACCGGCACCCGTAACAATAAGGTTATTTTCAAGCTCTTATCGACTTTCGGTTTAACGACGTGTATTTCGTTACGTGAATATCTTTTTTATAGTCCATATTGCGAATTATGAGAATATGTTATACTTCCTGCGAAATACATCGAAAATCAAAAAAAGCGCGCATAAAACAATTTCTTCAAACGTATGACAAAAAATAAACGTCGCAATTAAACGTCGCATTACCATACAATAGATAATAATACTTTTATAAAAAATAGAATTGAGTGCAACAAAAATTGCGTAAGATATTACACACAAAGATCCTTAACTTTACTGATCTATTTAAATTTACTGTACAATCATATCATTTGAACCAATACGATTAAAAAGTTCTAAAAAAGCTATAAAAAATTTAAAAAATGTCACAGAAAAAAGTACATTAACGGATAAAATAAATAGAGTTAAATAATATATTAGTAAAAATATAATATATTATATTTTAGATCAAATAGATCCAAATAAACTAACAAGGTTAAACAATTAAGCAATTTCCAAGTTGAATAATCTTATCTTCATAATTTTTATTCCCGACAAATCCGATAACGTCTAACACACAAATAGCAGCTTAAACCAAGAATTCTGCTCGAAGTCGTCACGCTTGAGATTAAAATCGGGACAGGTACGCGCGATAAATCGCAATTTCTACAGATTGAGGAAACGTGCGCTCGCTCAAGAATTGCGATATTCTAAGCGTTGCCACATTCGACCGGCTAATTACCGCTCTCGATACGATTTTCGTCCATGATTTGTACAAACAACTGCACGACTAATGGCAAAATATCTAATGGCAAAATCGACATTGATGAACATTGTGGCTGACATCAACGTATGCGCGAACGATTGCGACGTCTGAGAAAGAGGGGAACATCGATAAGAAGGTCTATACATTACGCATCTATCAGTATTAGCGGACTCGCATCGGAATGTAATTGGTTCTAAATTACACACTTCGAACTGCGCGAGCAACCAAGTTTTGCACCGGCAGACATATACTCTCGCGTAGTAAAGAAGACGCCAGGCGAGGCGGATGCAATCCCCAGGATGACTAATTGCTTCTTCGCGGCTGTGATTAATTACCGCACCTGCCGTAATATAGCAGTGAGGTTTAATTGCGACGGACGTAAAGTAACCGTTCCCCCAGACAGCGCGCGAGCGCAACGTCTCTTCTCTCTTTTCTACGTCGCTCAGAAAAGTGTGATACCGACATTTTAGCGGAGATTTATATTTTTCCGGGAAACCCCCGTTACGCTCGACTCGTTTAATCAGACGGCGAAAAAAAAGACGTGCGAAATATGCGGAAGAAAAAACGCAGGAAGGAATTAATCGTTTAAGCACGAAGAATTTCATCCGAGGTGGAAATGTAGTTGACAATTCATAATTCGTTATTAATTATTCGTAGAAATGATTATCGATTATTTTCAATCGTGGGAGTATTATATTCGTGCCGTCTCGCTGTAATATTGCGAGTTCTCGCGAAATATCGGCACCAGGCACACGTCTTTCGTTTTTCAACGCAGTGCTGCAATCGTCACGACTAGATAAAAACGTGCGTGCTTATTTACAGTAAATAAAAAGACTCATATAGCCGGTGGTTCTCGTTATCACGGCGTTACGTTATTTCTACTTACAAGGTGATCATTCCGTTAAAGGTGGCGGTATTGACATACGCCCCTGATAAATGTGTGACTCTGCCCATGCAAGCTTGTATGTGAAATTAAAAAAAAAAAGGAGAGAAAATAAAGAGTAGATAATATTAACATCCGACACGTGCACGAACTCCAGTTACTCGTGAAAAAGAAGCCTACTTATTAAGTAGTCCCGCATACACACTTGCAGCAGCGCTTTGCGATCGTGCCCCGAAGAGAACAATATCCTCCGGCTCGCGTTAAGGTAGTTGTGTTAATAATCGCATTCCTTGCCCTCGAGATGAGGTTAGTACGCAAAACGGAGAGCTCAATCTGTCTACGTTGTAGCTACTGATCGTTAACTGCGAACGAAAGGATCTTTAGAAAGGTGCCGCGAGTCGAGGATGTCATTAATTAACGATGATTAACAGGAATAAAAAAATAATCGATGACTACCGATTTACTGACATTTATAGTATACGTTTAACGAACAATAGGCTATTAATGTTTCAATTTAAAAAATTATACGATTGAATTGGAAAAAAGAAAATATTTCACAGAGATCTTTGCTTTCATTAATATAAGGAGAATTATTTGGACGTGAAAGATAATTTTTTGGGAAAAAAAAAACGCGAAATTATCCTCGAATTCTGTCACCTTTTCAAGACTCCTCTCTCAAACGGAGACTCCACTGATCTACGATGAAACTCGATCAACCCTGGTGCACACGTTGCACTATCAAATTGATAACCAATCTACTAGTATTATGCAAACAAGAAGTGACGCCTAAACGACACACCGATTATCATTCGGGATAAAACGTGTACGTGGGTCTCTACGTGTGTTTACTCGCGCGTGTATCTGTGTGTGTGCGTGTATGTATGTATGTAAGTACAGACGTATACGAGCGAGTCAGTGACAGTATGGCGAGTAACAATAATAATTACCCAATTAATTAACAGTGAGGTGCGAAACATAGCAAGACAGAATAAAAAAGATATTAACACTACTTCGCGCGCCGACCGGGTGTGAGCGTGTGCGTGTGAGTGTTCCAAAAGAACAGCTATTTCTCAATGAACAACCAAGTCAAAACAATTGATTAACCAATACATTAATGTCAATATAATGCGTGAATGTTAACGAGGTGTTGGGATCAAAGATACGGAGAGGCCTGTTTACTTCGTGGCTTATATAGAGAGGATGAGAAGCTCGCTTGTCTCTCTTTCTCTTGCTTTCTATCTCTCTTCCTCTCTTTCTTTCAAATGAATGAATGTGTATGGATGAATTTTCCCGAATGTCCCGTGTATCCTCTCTCGACACAACGCGTGCGAAAAGATGCTATCTCTTTGCCGATTTGCACTCCGCATCACCGATTCACATTACGTTCTTCTCGTTATTTAAATTTAAGAAAATTCGATAATAATTGCCAAATGTTGAGCGAAATAATTCCAATCAAATGTACGGTTAATATAACTAAAAATAATTTTACTTTTCTAAATACACATATTTAGTAAATATCACCAAACATAATAATACAATCAGCCGTTTGATAATATACTAAATATTTATAGAAAAATGAAACTGTTTGTGGTTATATATCAACCAAACATTTGGTTGGAATTGCTTTACTCAACATTTGATAGCTACTATCAAACTCTTTTTTTTACGAAAACGATAATATCGAATATTTTGAAGTACAGATATATTTTTTACGAGCACGATATTTCTCTTTTGATCTGCCAGTAAATTTCCGCAGAATCGCATCGCATTAAAAATAGAGCACTCGTAAAAATACAAAGGAAGCGTAAGTACGCGGCGCGCGCGATGCATTCGCATGATATCAGTGCACGGAGCTAACGCGCGATATTTTCTCGTTCCTCGGTATCGGAAGTAGAAAACGCCGTGCTTTAGAAAGAAACGAAAACGCGCGCGCAAATGGCAATAGTGCTGGCGAAAGAGTAGAAAAGAATGAAGACGGATGCTAGGATCGCGACGTTCACTGCACTTCCGACGAAAGTAATAGACACCCGGTGGGAGATAGTGGCCGTACGTATCTCGGACAGGCAATAATCGTTCGTTAGGGGAACGGCAAGTAGTCGGAAAAAAAGAAGAAAAATCAACGTAAAGGAAAAGAAATTAATTTATCACGTAAAAAATTGATTGACGACGAGCGATTGGTCGTTTGTAACGTTGATATCTCGTTTTGTGTGTGTGTGTGTGTGTGTGTGTCACGGATTTGTGTCAACGTGTGTCGTGTATGTCTCAATAAGTTACGAAGGCAAAGACGGAGGAATGTTAAGGGATTAGGGTGGAGTTTGTGGGAATCACAGATAGGACAGGATAGAAAAATGGGAGCTTGAAGAATACTTCAAGTTGTGACCGAAGCTGGCAAACAGCGATATAAAGCGCACAAAACAATACGAGATTGAAGATTATATAAATATATATAGAGGGTGAGTTAAGAGATAAGGTGGATGTGCGTGTGTGTTTGTGATAATGGAAGTAGCACGAGAGATTTCTTTTTTCTCTTTCGTCTCTTTCTCCCTTTCTTTCTTTTTTCGTACATTTAACTCTCTTTCTGTTGCTGTCTTTTTTTTTCTTAACTTTAAGAGATCGTCGAACACGAATTGTTAGTAAAAATGCTTACGAAACGGAAGGAGCAAGAGAATTTCGAGGTGTTATCGAAGCTACTTAGCTTTCCGTAAATATTTTTGTTAATAATAAATTAATATCTTTTAGTCAATATTTTCTATATAGAGAGAAATCAATTAATTCTATAGAGAAAATATAATTCTCTGCGTATGTCTTCTCTATAATAGAATTCTAAATTATCTTCAATCTTGTTTAAAAGTGTCTTCATTCTAATCGACAGCATTGATCCTTTTTAATGAAACTCTCATAGCGTAACGATAAATTAACAATATGATCTATATTGCTGTCTCATTATAACTTCGATTCGCACAATTAATTGTTAATTAACAAAATATAATTAAAAGCAGTAATAGCGTAATTATTAATAACAATACGATTACAGATAATTCATTCACAATTATCCCTCGCAATTAAATTCTAATGGTAAGATGGATAGAATTGCAATCTTTCGCGAGATCAGACCGGACGTCCGGATTATACACAAGAGGTGAGAGGATGGTTTCGGATGGTTCTAGCGGGTGGATATAAGAACAGTAGTACTCGTTGCAACGAGGAGCCAACGGTGTGAGATCCGCCATTAAGAAAGACAAAAAGATTTAAAAAAAAAAAAGGTAGGAACGGCGGAGTCGTAAGCAGCGTTTCTCTATCCTAAGACACATACGTGATTAATAAAAGAGGTAGAAGCATGGGCCGTTTATTATATACCTTTGATTCGCCTAGACAAAAGCGTGCGGCTACTATTTACATATATAATAATGATACAATCAGATAGAAGTATATACGTATAATGCGTATACACGTATACGGACGACGTCGTCATATACGCGTACACCGGAATAAACTTCGAAAGATGCAATAGTATAATATATACGTATCATGCTGTTTATATTGCAGGTGGATTAGTAAAAAAAAAAAAAAAGACTCGCCGCGGTGTGAACCATTCGTGTGTGGACAGCGGCTAATTTTCAATGGACAATCGGTCTGATCCCGGAAGGAAAACGAAGGAGAGAACGGACCTTCGATCCCGTGATCGGGACGAATCTCCCTGTCTCTCCTCTCTGTAGCTTACTCAGTCCCCTTCGTTTTATCTCTCTTGAAGTCGCGTGACTCTTCTGGCTCTAAATACACCTCGAAATTCCCTGGGACTACTCGTAGTGGACGACGACAGGAACAATGGGATTTGGTTAGAAACAGCTTTGGGAAAGAGACGCGACAAAGTTTCATCAAATCAAATGGGCAGCATCTCCCGAGGGTCTCCTCCGCGACCGGAAGTGACGGCGGCCGAGTCACCCGTTTACACTTCGTGTTCGCCGCTGCCGAGATTACCGTCGAGACACTTAATCTTCATTCGCTGTCGCAATAAAAAAAAATCGCAAACAAATATCAGTGCCTTGCATGTTTCATTCTTCGTGAAATCTTCATTCCTTTAATTATACATTTTCATGCGCAAAATAATATTTATTTGCTCATTCATATTTTTCATGAATTTTTCTATAATTTATATTTATCGAATTATACTTTATTTAATACTTTTATACTTTTATCTAAATTAATATAAATTGATCAGTAAAGTTAACTAGTTATACTTTCGAGATTGAATTTCTAAATGCGACGAGAATCATAATTGTTCGAAAATGGATTGGCCGCATGAGTAACGATTATATAACGCTACTTTCTGAAATTTTTCGCGAATGGATATTCATTCAACAACACAGGCAGCTACGAACACGGTGTACGAGGTGGAACGACCGGCCTTATAACCAATGGGAGCTAAATAATGATAAAATGCGGAAGGCTAGCTAGTAAAAATGCAACAGCTCGTCTAACAACTACGAGAACTAACACCATTGGTTATATTTATATGTATGTACGTGTCATTGGCACATACGCGGTGTCGGAAAAGCGCGCGTACCGAGCACCTTGAAATACTAATCGCATTTTGCGACGAAAATGTCCGTTTTATCCTTCAATTAATATTGACAACGATAACATTGTAAATTAACTTTTCTATTCATTAATTATTGATTCATTTGTTAAATTACATTTGTACATATATTTATAGATATATGTTATGAGTAAATTTCGAGAGACTCGGAGGAGATTCTCGGTTCGCGCTCTTTTCCCACCTTGGCTTCAAAGTATCTCTTTTTCCAAAATGCTGCACTTCATTAGGGATGCCACATTCCATTTACATTGACGAAGCTTTCGAGAAAAGGTCTCTCTCACAGAATCACACACGATCACTCACTCGTTTGTTTTATCACTAATGGCACGTTGCTTTTGCAGCATGCAAGAGACATTCTTTTTCTCTTTTTCTTTTTTTTTTAAATTCCACTGATAACGAAAAGCGTTAGTATCGAATCGAACGCGTGAAATCGTCGTTTCACGTGCATTCTACAAAAGCAATGTGACGAAAAATTTATGCCGAAGTTCGTGACAGGATCTTTTCGCTTTAAAAATCATTATTCTCCAAATCGTACGTAAAAAATCATTAATCTCCAAATTGTACACGCGAATTATACACGCGTAAATAAAAAAATAATCATCAATCTTTCTCTCTCGATTAAAATATTGAGTCTCTGATAAAGTTTTTTCTCGTTATACATTTTTATATTGCAAATATTACACATTTTCCGCTAATTAAAAAAAATTTTTTACCGACACAATGGATAAGCACGACAGCAAGTTACAATATTTCCGAAAAAGATTTTACAGATTTTTGTAAAAACATTCGTTTATTACGTGATAACAATACAGGTGTGTTTCTAAGACCTCAAGTCTTAGCTTAATAATTATTCGCTCGTCCGTTAATAGCGTGCTGCTGAAGTATCAGATCCTGTCACGCCTTCGGAATCGCTTAAGCACTAAAAGCGATGGCGACACTTATGTCGTTCGAAGTAAATTCTACGTGTGCTTTACCGCGTGCCAGCACGACGTCGACCTCGCGAGAGATATTTGCATTGCAAAGGGCAAGACGATAGTGCCATTGTCGTTGATACTGATAGCAGGATTTCTAACCTGACATGTACGCGTATCTGACATGCGAAATTGTTCGCTCGCGGAATGACTCGCTTGATGCAACTAGCATAGGTATATACGGTAATTACAAGGCGCACGTCACACATCGTCAATATCGCCGTAAGATTACGTGCTGTGAGATCATCGCTGGATTTTTTTTTTTTACATCAAGTGCAGTTTGACGTGTATGCGTTAATCTCTTTAAGAATCTCATAGTTCACGTAAAAGTATCTTATTCCTATGCAAATGTCAGATTATGCGTGGCGAGACGGCGGTAAAAAAAGAACGACAAAAACGAGACCGGATTATACTTCACATGGACTACATTATTACGACTGGCAGCCAGTCACGTGAACACCGGGAATGAGTAACAAATTGACCGTAATACGGCAACGAAATATTAGCTAGTATCGGGCTCGAGTGCCTGACCGTGTTCCTTTATCACAAGATTTTCTTTCTTTCTTTCTTTTTCACGTGCACACGATTAAGCCGCTTTCACGCGACCGATCCACGCCGATTAAGCCTCGCAACACGAGTGGGCGAGAAATAAAAATGCGCGTCGCGCCCGATTTCGCGGCCAGTGCATCGTCGAGCGTGTTAGGCGCCGCAAATTGCAAGTCGCGCGAGAGTTTAATTAGCTCTGTCGTCGTCGACGCGTTCCGCCCTCCGGAAACTGGAAGTAGCCCATTTCGCGTTCTATATCACGGTCCCGTGATTGGTCGTTACAAGTACGGATGCGAAGCGACATCGACTTCCTGTCTGTACAACCCGTCACGACCCAGACGGGCCGGATTCAACTATAATCGTCTAATCGACGGCAAACACGTGCAATTGCGAGTTCTTACGCTCTCTCGACGTCACTCTAATATTAACATATCGATAAAACAACCGTAAAACCGTGGATTATAAATCATAAATTTGATATTAGATTCGCTAATTTCGAATCAGACATCGAAATATCATTTCTATTTCCGGCAAACGTTGTTAAGCCTTTGCCTACGTATTAATTGATTACAGAGCACGGTAATTGGCAACAATATATGTTAATGAGAAAATCGATGCTGCAGATCTTAAAATAGTAACAATGCCGGCAAGAATTCATTCGGGAAGTGAATTGTAGGGTAGAACGCAAGAGAAAAAGCATAATACGTCCGTTAAGAAGTATAATACCGGTTTGCGTGACTTTGCTCCTTTCATTGCAAAGCAAGTGACATCGATGACGAAAGCATTATCGATAAAATGTAATATGAGGTTAAAGAATATTCTGAGAATTCGTGAGATCGAAACGGTCGAACATAACAAAACTTGTTTCTCGTAATACTCCTATACACGAGTTACATGAGAGTTACTTCAACTTTGTACTTTAACTAGCCGGAAGTATCGTGTGCAAATGTTTGCTTTTATAAGCATTATTAGATCGCCTCCTTCCGTGCGACTCTCATAAGTGAAATAATTTTTGATGAATATATCCGTTGCTTTAAGTAAACTGAACTTGAAAATTATGGTTTAATAGAAAAAAAATTAACATTTGTGGATTGGAGATATCAGTCTTGCGACTGTCTGAAAAGAGGATTATCTCCTCACTTTTATTACAGAAATATTACAGAATATTTATAAACATTTTTTGTCGAGAGACGTTAAGAGAGTTAACCGAAGAAGATTAGGAGCCGTCAAAAAGAAATTCGAGTACGTCCTATTTCAAGTATAAAAGAAGATCTGTCTTTTAAAACAGACGTAAAAAATTGAAAGTGTTTATCCAGATTCATAACACCGATAAAAGATGATTAACGATCGGAGAACAATTTTTCAGGGAATAAGTTCTTGACGTGTCGAGATGCTTAAAAAATTTGACGAGGGATAACAACATCCATAAAAATCAAGATATTCCGAGATGGATACATTAGCAAGGCTTGAGACGCGACCTCGTGCATCTAATCAACAGTAGGTCGCTACACGTGACGTCGACAGACGTCGTTGGGATACTGGGTTACCGGTGCGACTTGATGAAGTGCACTTGAGTGTACTGGACGTGAGAATTGAATATGCACTCCGTCCAATTCGCCGCATGCCGGCTGTCGACACGATGTATTACTGCGGATCTTATCCCGACCTCCGTTGTCATCCACAGTGGAAGCAATTTGCATTACAAATCCGTATGTAACGCGAATGTTACCTTTTTCTTTAAAACTCCCCGTTTTCTCGATATCATTTGTATAAACGGTCCGCAATCGCGGCTACAATCTCGCACGACGCTTTCTGACTTAATCAATAGTTACCTCTCGCGACTTCTCGAAAGGAAATAAGTATAGGAGATCTGGCTAATAACGAAAATAATCGATATGAAAATAAGACCTAATAATTCGTAAATTCTCGAAAAATTATCTATATTTCTACCAATGTAGATTAACTTTCTTGGTTAACTTACTTCCTATCTTTTTCTAATTTTAAGAATTAGAAAAAGATACAGAGTAAATTAAACCGAGATTAAGGTTCATTCATATTGATCCGAAATGGATAGCCTAAATCACAGTTAAGAATTACGTAATTCCGACGAAAATCGATAACTGACAATGGCACTTCGTACTTGGCAAATGTTTTTATCAAGATCAGCGCGAGCTTGTAACGGAATGTCGCCATCGCGCTGCAAAGAAACGTGTACACGCGGTACAGTTGCAGCAGCACGTTCTCCTATTCTCATCAAGGAATATCGCTGTTTTTCCGGCATGTAATATTAGTTCTTCAGCCTCCTCTCCTCGTATCGAGGAGATATATATATATATATATATACACGATGGACCGCTGTTCGTGCTGCTGCATCCGTTAACAAGATCATTACGATCCTCGCGACATCCTCGCATCCAGAACGTTCGGCGTTCTGCGGAAAACTTTTCCAATAAATGAACGAGAGAAACTGTCACGTGTACACGATAGAAAAACCGAATCACGTGCACGGTGCTAGCTTTCGTAGTTGTCGCCGATATGGCAACTACACGCGAGAAAGAAGAATGACAAAATAACATTGAATGTATGATAAACATTCTGAAAATAATTGTTGCGAAAGCACGTAAAGACATCTCCATTTGTTTTTCAAATTATCAATAACAATGGAAGATAAATATTTCAAATTAAAAAAAACAAATATTTTATTTAACTGTGTTTACATGGATATGTATGGCTTAATTAACATGTGAATTTAGAAAAAAATATGAAAAATACATTCTGGATGCGAGAATTTCGTTGGATATGATATTAGCTTAGAACTAGCAATATTATTAAGGGTGGGTTGACAGGGGTGGCTCGCAGCCTAAGGGTGACGTGAGCTTACCTTACTTCCCCTTTCGTTAAATATAATTTCCACGTCAAGGATTGGCCCAAATTGCTGAAAGGAGAAATATTTACCAAATTCAGAATATTAAAGTATATGTTTAATATTAATAGTGGAATATAAAATATAAAAGGTATATAAAAATAATATATAATAACGCAATTTAATATATATATATATATATATATATATATATATTACTAATATAAATTATGATAAATTTTGCACAAAAAAGGAAATTTGATATAAACTTTTCCACATTAATAGAATGAAATCGTGCAGATTATTATCGGTATATATAAAACAAAAAATGTTTGTTTCTAGAAGCTTTCTATCATTTTCTATTATTTTTTATAGTTCGTTAAAAATATTTTTATTTTTTATTAGAAGAGGCAAGAAAATAACAGAATCATAACATGTATACATATTATTCCTTTTATCTACATCGCAATCGAAAGGGTGAGAGGCGAGCAATCTCCCACCAACAAAAGCAAATATAAAGACATCGAATAATAAAAACATGAACAAGTAGGGTGGGAAAAAATTGTACTACTTACCCCGAACATTGCCCTGAGGTCAGGGTCTCGGAAACGAAAAGGTATGTTGCTGACGTGCAAGCGTTTTGGTTGACCTTTGAGGTCGGTGCCTTGTGTCGCTGTCGCAGGTGTCGTCGCGCCTGACGTGACAGGTACCAACGCAGTAGCCTCCACTCCGCCTTCAGGGTTGGTCTCACTTCCACCGCCCGGTGTTGGTGCTGCTTGCTGGCCACCGCCACCCGCGGCTGCAGCTGCCGCTGCTACTACTGCAGCCTGAAATACCTCCGACTATTGTCGGAAAAAAAAAAAACTTGAGACTGTATTTCGTTGATAATGCGAAGAAAGGAAATCACAAAATCCGGCTTGTTGGTTAAAGCAAGAAGTATCATTTTTTCGATTTAAAGCTCATAAACTAGAGTTTATTTCAACTTGCATTGTCAGGAAGGGACTTGATTTACAAAAATAAACTTAACACATATCCATCCATATCTTTAAGTCTAATTCTTGCAAACGCTCCTTACAATAATTATTATTGTATCCTAAACTACTTTTATCACAAGACAAAGTAGAACCAATACAAGAAAATTTTAGAACCAATATATAGGAATTTTCTTAAATTTCTTATACTACATTACATATCACTGCTTTCTTTAATTCAGCGTTTGTTCCTTTAATAATCTGTTAATCTACTCTTACTTATTCACATGACATACTTCTATTATTACAAATCCCATATCTTAGCTTTTTTCCTCTCTTGCTGATTTAAATCTTATATATGTTTTGTACTTATGTATACGAAAATTGTCGTCAGAAATCAGGAAGTTTTGGTGATAAATAAAAGATTTAAAAGAAAAGTGAAAAAGATCGAAATCAGTGTTTAGAATATTTACTGCAAAGTAGATAGAAGATAGATGGAAAATAATTGATGCGCGACGACAAGAGAATCAATAAAAAGAAGAAGCAAAGCACCGGTGAAACTAATAAATGGCGCAAACAACTCGGTGATGCGGTTACAAACTTTACTTTGCGATACTTTGGCGTGCGTGTAGAGTTACTGTAATGTATGCCGACATAATGTGCACAACAACATGGTTGACGACGCAAAGCGAAGTAATGACTGCGCTCGCGGGATGATGAAACATTGCTTCATTTACGATAAACAACTGTGTAATTAGCGAAGCGGAAAAATTTGTTCAGCATTCGAGATATATTCTAGAAAATATTAACGGCATTAATTTTGCATGTGGTATTGCTATTAATAATAACGACGAAGCAGTAATTAGTACCAACGTATTAAACGAGAATCATTTATGTCGTTTCGTGACTTGAAATTGAATTCAAAGTGATAAAATATATTGTTATTATATCAAAATATATAATTTCATGTGCGTCGTATGTAGATAGGTATAATGTCTTCTATCATATGCATCTATGGAAAGAAATTCTATTATCTTCTTATTTAATGCAATGAATACATAATGTATAACGTTACCATTGCGTGATACTATAACTGATTATATCGATGAAATGATAAATCACCACCAATGTATCGTGTTAACAATTCTCCTTCGGCGACACAATAATAAATTATACAATAATACTGATATTTTCTCATAAAAAATCTATTAATCTTCTATAAAACGGAAATTATATCTTTGTCGTTTTATACAAAACTAGAAGCTTTGCCACATGATAAAATAATGCGTAAATCGTATCTTGATAATATTTTGGTGTCACGTTCCTCGCGCGCGCGTTCCGTGTAATTTGAGGCGTCTAAGATATGGAATTATTACTAAAGTACATCCAATCTCGAATAGATCGTAAACAATGATTTATAGTGTACGTGAACGCGGCTGTGGAACAACATAAGCCAGGAATATGATCGTTCGTATTAAGTTGGGAACACGGCGGAAGCTGTAAGTGGTAATATCTGAAAGTGGTCAGCCAAATGGCCGACCTTATCATGCCTGCACTACTAACGGCAGGCAAGTGAATGCGCATCGTGCACGGTCAGACACAGCTGCTACTTCGGGTAACTTACGAAATATTGGAAATATAAAGCTACTATTTTACTAGTAATCCATTTCCTTTTAGTATATAAATTTTCGCAGTCCTAAAAGCAACAGAAATAAATAATTTTTTAAATAAACCATGCACTTAAATAAAATACACAAATTAATTTCTACGTACACTCGGTAAATTTACACGAATTATAATTATGCATATAAATTATATTATTAACTAAGAAATTCATAGGTTTTAATTTATCCAGTTTAAGAAAATTAATTTTTTTTTCATCAAAAAATTTAGGTATAGATAATATTTCATTAAATATATTTTTCTACAATTTTCTGCACTTTCCTTGTTAATTATTGCATACAATACCTATTGTAAATCGAATGTTATTATTCATTATGCATTCTCGATGCATCATCGCCGGATTACAAGTTCCGATGAGAGCGCGTCAATATACTGCCGGGCGCACTTTTATGACGTTGGTGAAAGCTTGTTTCGTGGGAGATTGAAACTTTTTTTTCCAGCCCCAATCTACGTGTGCAAAAGAGGCGAACGGGGCTTTTCTGACGCGGTAGCGAGCGAAAATTTAACAGAGTGGAAAGCAGAACGAGCTATACCAACCCTCGTACGACATAAACCGTCCACGAATATATATCCCCCAATCCATTCTTTTAACGTACGCCACTGGCGATTATTTGGGAATAATTTCGACAATTTCTTTCTTCATTTATCCGTTTTATTTCTCTGTTGAACACTCATCTTTTTATTTCGCCTTTCTATCCATTTAACGTAAGATGTAGCACACTGTTGGTAACGTTCAAAGCTTTTTAAAATAATTATAGAATATTATTATCTAAATATATGATTATTTATTAAATAACGTATAATTTCTACATGCCGCCGCATTAATGTAATAATATTATGATACAAAGTAAATTAAGTATAACTAAAATTTATTACTCAACTGTTATGATTATAATTTCATAAAGAAAATTATTTTATTAATAACTCAAAACACAAACAAGTTAATTATTCACAATTCCAAATGTTATATATATATTTATTTTTCATTTATTATCTATTTATCTTAAAATTCTTGTTCTTATATTCTTGATTTATTATTTCGCTCATTAAATGAAAATTTTAGTAATAATAATACATGGAAATTTGTCAAACAAGCACATAATTATATACAATCATCGAAAAAAATTAATTCCAATGCTTTTTCCTAAGATATTTTGCGTGACATGTTAAAGAAAATACGAGTACCTCTCTGCTTTCGTTTCGCAATTGATGAATTAACCGCTCCAATTTAACGAAATTATTCCGAATTGACGAATGACGCTGCTCGTAACACGAAATAATCGAAATCGCGTCGGTGGTATTTCCTCTCTCGACTTTGCGGATATTGGTGTCAGATATTCGAGAGCATTATTCTTCCCAAGACTTCGACGTATTCGAGCATTAGCGAAAAGCACGATAATTGCGTTGCCGTGAAGGTATTTTCCCGCTTCCTTTTCAAACCGTGAGACTCTTATATTTCGTACAAGACTTCAATCAGCAAGATATTTATTTAAAATAAAAATAAAAATGAGAAAGATATTTATAAAATAATAGAAACTAAGAGAGATTTCCTCTCACGTCATTTGCATTACTTATATCTCTTAATCTATACAATTGTTACACTCCGTTGTACTAATTATTTTTGAAAGAAATATTGTTTATAATTATTGTACTTACAAGAATTTAATCAAAACAAAAGATTGAGATTTATTACAAATACAAAGGAAACTGAAATTGCCAAGAATTATTATTTTAGGTTGACATTTATAACAACGCTGCCTGTTATGTCATATTTATCTAAATATTAATGGAATATAAAAAAGGTTTTTAATAAATTTATTTTTACTTATCTATAACTATTTACACTTTCTCGAGTTTAATTTACATTCGACTACTAAAATATTCCTAAATTAGGCAAACCTCACAATGGAACTGGCAAATTGAATTTTTAAAGCTCCGCATCGAGCAGTCTCTCGAGTCATCCTCGTTAGGTATGCTTCTATTCGTCCCGGGAATCGGCATCCAAACGAACTACTTAATATTCTGGTAGCATGCAATGTCCACGGCGGAGATGCGCGAAATACACTCGGATACCAATTGACGCGGAACATTTATTCCCACAACTTTCGATATAGCATCGTTCGCTTGCTTCAAGCCAATGGCTGACAAGTTTACTACAACAGCGAAACTGTTGAACAAATTTCAAGCGATACGTGCTTTACACAAAATTGTGTGTTGGCAAAAATATAATATTTTGTTCGTAACTTCCTTTGATTTAACGTAATTTTAACTTGTCGATAAAGACAAAAGATTTATTTATCGACAAAAATACAAACGTAGAGTATATAATGAAATATTGTTTAAATATAATATAAATATAATAAAAAAATATAAATATAATAAAATATATACATATATAGAAGAGAAAACGACTGTCAGTATAATTGTTGCACAATAACAACTCCATACTTTATTAGCTCTTTCGTAATATAGAACAGTGCAAAATAAAACTTTAAAAAGATATCTTTTCGCGTTTTAATCAGATTCGTTTCATAATTTATATTTCACGAATAAATAATTTAGCAAAGTATTATTATATTATATATTATTTCCAAAATCGCGAAAAATAAACAAAATTTATGTATATAATTGCAATGACTGCATTCAGAAAATAAAATGTTGAGTTAGCGCTTAATAATTATTGCCTGTGATTGAAACAGACCTTTAGATTCATGATAAATTTAGAAACACATACCAATAGCAACGAGCTTTTCGTTGTGTTTTCTAAACATAGCCAATATATATATATATTATCCCATTATACATTCTATATTTATTAATCGATAATGTCAATCCTATTTATCTTATCAGAGATAGATATTGTATCAACAATTAGAATAACTTCAATATTTATACTATGTAGGGATTTACGTCGCCAAAGTTAGAAAAAAACAGAAGGAACAAGAATAATTTACACACAATCACTGTTATATTCTTTTGTGTATATTCGTATTGTATTATGATATTAGTTTTTTTATTATTAATGTTAATAAAATCATTTGAATAAATTTGCCAAAGTAAAAAGCGCAATCAGGATTCATATAAAATGATTACTGTAGGGAATACAAATGGCTTAATGATTATTTGGTGATACATATAGATACAAGATGTCTGTCTAGCTGCCTCCCCCCTCCTTAATCATATCTTAATGAATAAATTACATAATAATGCTATTTATGCGCTTTCAAAATCCGCAAAAAAATTTTTGCATTCATTTCGTTTAGCTGCACAAAAAAATTTTTTTTGTGGGAGGGCTGATTTGAAAAATCAAATACGCAGGATTTATGCGCTATTTATACGCTTTCATATTCACATAGTTTCAATTTTTGCGCTGCATCCCTTAAAGCACTTCCCTCTTGGAGTACAGTCATATTTATCCATAAGTCATTTAAAATTGCAAAATTACATTAGTTAACTATGCAAAATATATCTTCGATTTATGCGCTATCATTTCCAAGCAATTTCGATTTTTGCACTGCAATCCTTAAGGGACTTTCTTCTTGGAGCAAACAGGTTTAGGTAAAATACATGTGTTTTCAGCTCTTGTATTCTTTGTTCAACTTGATGTATATCTATTTGTATATCTATTTGAATAATGTGCACTTTTAGAGGGTGGATTTATGTTTAAAGCATACAAAATGCGCAGATTAAATTCAGTGTATTAAATGCATTACATGAAACATGTACCTTATATCTTAACTTGTAATATATGCAAAAGATTAGAATTATTATTCATTACCTACTTCATATACATACTTATCATTCTTATTTTTTAATAAAACTTTGTAAACATATTTTATAAGTTACTACATCATTTTTTACATCTTATTTCTATTATTCATAAATTTTTTGATGAGCTGATATCCCTATGTGTGAGCCGTATATTCCATTCCTAGAAGGAAGGATTGCAAAAATGCTATGATTAAAAAAATTTTTTTATATAAAAAATATTTTGGATTCCTAACATTTTTTCATAGCATTGGATAGCGTAAAGTTTTATTGATGTAGTTTACTATAAAACATAGTATTTAATACTTGATAAATGAAATTTTTGTTAGACGCGGTGTACCACGAAAGTTTAGTCAGTGACTTTTTTTTATCACTTTTTTTTGTCAAGAACTTATATTTTTCAACATAGCCTCCTTTTAAAAAGATATTGATTTATCAAATTGCTCATGTACGTACCGGAGTTACTTTATTGTTTCTGAATTATTGTAAATCTTCATATAAATGACATTGAATTATCATAAACGAGATAAACCTTTATTACGGCTGTTTCTCACGTCATATATGTAGTGTGTACTTTCTGTATATGGGATAAACTTCGTGCAAATCAGATTAGGTGCGCACAAAATCAGTGCATGAAGGAACGTGCACGTAAAGTTACGCGAGATAAATCCGACAAATTATGCAAACCGCGGAAGACGGATAATGTCATCAAGTAGGGAAACGCTTGCAAATTCTGTACTGTTCGAGAAGCTTTTAGTCCGGCATGAATAATAGAGACGTGTCGTTCCCAAGGCAAGGATTTATAACCGTTCGCCCCAAAACTCCGCGCCATTTGTTTGCCCCTTTTCCTTCCCCAGCTTGTTTTAAAGGATCAACAAAAAAAATTCACGGAAAAATAAAGCTACGACTATCTATTTAAAAAATTGTCTTTTGCGGCATTCAAAAAAACTTGTGACTCTACGAGGAAAAGAAATATTTATTACAGGAGCATATTTGCGGAACATAAAGATAATAATTTTTGTAATTTGAAGTTGAAAGGCGACAACTTGAAGTAATATCTTAGTAATTTTCGAGTTTCGCAAAGTTCTCTCCAATCTTTTGCAAGCAAAGAAAGTTAAGTAATCAGAGAGTGATGAAGAAAAGCGTTTACTACTACAAAGGGCCTACTGCTTCGACAGGATAGTCTCGGCGCAATGCGATGGAAAACAATAAAAACAACACGCAACGGCCTGTGCGGACATTTTCCTTTGGTTGAATACGGCGGCAAAGCGATAATTCGTCCCTACTTGGCAATTTTAGAAAGTTCCAGACGGCGGCCGCAACTTTATATTCATTAACGGCAAGTTGCAGAAAAGAGAGGCAGGCAAATTTTCCGAACCTCCTCTGCGCGAGCGCATATTGCAAAGTTTCGCGCCGGTGAACTCGACGAATGGCAAGCCTCTCTTCAGCGTTTCCGGCAAAGCGGTTTCGACTTTTACTAACGAACACCGCCCAATACTGCGGATGCTTTTAGCGAGCGAAGAAACATACAGCCAAAGAAATTTCTATCCTTTACGACATTTCAGACTGCATTCAGAATATCTTAAGATTCTCACGCTTATCTATTTCTATCTCCTGATTCCCTCCAAATTGAAGTTACTTCCTTAATGCGAAGTACAAGAAAGGAAGTAAGAGCTAAAGTCTATACTAGAAGCAATTAGTATAATGGTTACAAAAATATATGTTTCGTACTAAAAATAATTTTTGTCTATTTTACTCAAATTTTAGCACAACAATAACATTTATATTTATTTAAGAAAAAAGAAATAAGAGATTAAAATACACTGTGAAAGAAGTTTTTTGATATTTTTGAACTATATATAATTGTATGTGTAATGAAATTAATTAGGAGTTCCATTTTTATGGTTCTTACTGCAACAATGTTAGTAATAACAATCATATCTAAATGTAGTACAGTTCTCTCAAACATGAAAAAATTGTACTATAAATTATAATAATTTCACATATTAATATGGTAAAATATCAAGATACAGATGATAAATGAAATTAACATTTTTATTTAATAAATGCAATCACAATTATAGTGAATATAACTATTTCTTAAAATCACTATTATTTATGTGATAATAATAAAACTAAAAAATATATTAAGGAAAGACTACAAATTTTCAAACAAAGTGTATGACTATTATTAATAGTTCAATTAACGTACATTGTTTGCGTGATTAAAACAATTATAAATATATAGTTATCCTGAAAAATGATTACAAATTCTAGTTAAATTATTACAATTGTAATTTTTCTCCCTCGATGTACAAGATATTCTCACGCAAAGTCAAGAATAATCAACTTCTCAGTTCATTTTGCGAAATATCATAAATTTTAAATAATTATTCCTCGCAACTGGAATCCTTTCTGTTTGTGCTTAAATAATTCCGCTAGCTCGGAATAGATAATGATACAAAATAAACCAGATTATTTCATATAGTACATCTATATATAGCAATTTTCGCACAGAACTATTCAGACGGCATATTGTTAAAACTAGTACCATCTCAAGCGAGTTAACTTGAAAGGGGACTACGGAATTTCGGCTAATACTGGGAAACTCGAATATACACGACTGCGCGTCTGTTTGCCGCTAGATAACTAGGGATACACACGCATCGTGTGCTCAGTACATGGAATATATGGATACTACGTGCATTATACTATGTGCAATGTTCTATTGTTAGCGACTCCCGGATTATGTCATGTAATATTAAAGAGAATTGAGATAATAAGGTAGAAAATTCATTTCAAAAAATTATTCATTTATATGTCGTTTTGCAAGCCTAGTATACTAAAAATATACATATGTAATATAAGTCATAAATTATCATTAATAAAATTGCCACTGTCGCAACATTACATGGGATATTATCACAAAATTAAATTTATTTTCCGATTCCATATTATCTCATCAAATATTAAATCCTTGGAACGCGAAATTAAATATAATTCCTAATTAACGAACGAAAAACTTTTAAATTCTGTAATTTATTTTGTCGAAGTAATCGCAATTTCAGGATCGCGCATCTATTTCCTGCATAAATCACAGCCGTGATTTATTCGAGGCAAAAATTTATGTACGGCAAATTGTCCGCAAGATCGGTGCATGCATGTCCGTGTGTGCATGACTCGAGCATAACGTTCCGTAATTCCGCGCAATATAATATACGTGTTGTCGCATCGGGGCGAACAACACGAATGCGCTGCCATCCGTTCGGAATGAAACTATGGAAGGAAGCAGAGGACGTGGTGGACGGTAGTTGGTGATGGTAGTTGCGTGGAAGAGGAGGAGAAAGAGGAGGAAATGCATGGCGGAATCTCGTGTCCCAGGTGATCTCGCGTGCATGAAGCTGCGGCCGAACGACGTGAAGCTGTGCGAGCGACGTATGCTTTTCGACCCGATGACTAACCAGGCCCGGTTAATTGACCAGACGTATTTACCGCGGCACAAAGCAGCCACGACCGGAACCAGCGTGACATTGTTCGTGAATTGTTCGTTCGCCATCAAACTAAGCGCGCGAGATCGTTATCAATCTTACTCGGCGTTTAATCGAATGCAAACAACTTAAATTTACTTCTCTGGGAGAAGGGATGACGGCGGACGGTTTCGTCCTTAACCTTAACGGAGCAATATTGCATTCGAGTTTGTATTGCGCGATCGTAAAATGGACGTAACGTCTCTGCGATGAAATAAAGATTTTCTGATAACGCAATCGACGTCGAATATTACTTCCTTTTTTTCCCCCCCTTCATTTTTTTTCAGTGAACCGATTTACCGATTTTTCCCTCTCAATTTGGCGCGGACACAATACCCCGTTCGTGACAAAAAGAGAAAAGTGTAATTTTTTTCAGGTGCGGTATTTTCAGCTTTGCGCTGATATATATGTAGATATAATGGAAATCATTTGACGAATTTTACTACGAGACGGGTTTAACGCTGGAGCAATTCCAGTCCAATTTACACGGCATATCCCAGATGTATCGCTATTGCAGATAGCACGGATCATTGTGAATACGAAGCGAAGCATTAATGTCATACGAATAATTGTAGAGTAGATAGGTAACTCGAGACTGGAGATTATTTAACCGTTATAAATATCAAGCTTTAATCCACTCCCCGCGAATGATGATGTATTTCTCTCGATACTCAGAAACGTATCACGTTCTCGATTTCAAATGAAATGGGAAATGAACGAAAGCCGCACGCCGTGAAATCGGAATTAAAATATACGCGAGTGAAATCAAGAAAACAACGTGATCTGTACTAACGCGATGAATTAGAGCGAATTTAAACATTACTTTTCCTGCATTCGTTGCGCGCGCGCGCGCGCGCGTTATCATGTCGATACAAAAGTGTTTTGCATTTTGAGCCGCGACCGAGCATGAAATCAATTATCGTTGTCGCCGGAGACCCGACCTTTCCCCGATATTTATTTAGCATTAAAGCGCGATTGTCGTTATCCTCGTGGTGCCGCGTTCTAACCGGTGGTCGTAAATCAGGTGAGGAAACCTGGCTGCGGCGTCTCCGACGGTAATGAATTGGAGAGTCGGTCGACGGCGAGAACGCATTGTAACCTCGAGTTTCCACGCACCGTCGATGCGGCGTATGAATTTCAAGGGAATTAATGGCACCGGATTATATCTCGTAATCACGTATCTATCACACGAACGACGTGTCCTCCCCGTGGACCTATTTCGAACAAAGGGGAATCGAGTCTATCCGCCATGTTCGACTATTAAAATGCAATTACCGATGAACCGTTTAACTCTTATTACACAAGCATGGTCGGATCGATTGTGTCACGAAAAGAATTCTAAAAACAGATTACTAAAAGGTCTCTAAAAACAGATGCATGAATATTAGCGACATTTTGAGAAAGATGATGGTAGATATTTGTAGAATCCTGTAAGATATTGATTACGAAATATATTGCGCGAATGAGAGAAGAGAGAGATAAAAAGATATGACCTGAAAAGATTATTTAAGAACCAAAATGTGAAAATCAATAAATGAAATTATTTATATTTTTCGTGGATTTTCAAGTAAATTTTTAGTCATAACTGATTTAAATATGAAATATTAATTATTTTCCCTGAAATATGGAACAGATTTATAAAGTTAATGCTATATATGGACGATAGATTCGTATAAATTTAGAGGTCAGGATCAAGCATGATCGACAAAAATGTCTCCTTTGAGAATTCGAAGAACGAGTGATGAATACAAATCTGTACGTTTTCAAACGATTCCTTCGTTTTAGATATCAGTCGCGTGACGGTATGTTGTAAACACAGAATTGAATGTAGAGTGATGCAAGAAAGTGTAATTAATAATTTCTAGAAAAAAGTTACTCGACATGCTCCGACAATCATCCGGTGAATAATGCAATAAACAGAATTGCAATTGCTCGTAAATTGTGGGTCAAGCAAAAGGTAGATCATTAGGAGTCTTAAGCAAGATAAGACATTACTGTATCCAATTATCAATCTTCGATTACATTCGCTGAGAAATTAAATTTAAAGCGCAATATAGCTTTATGACAAGCATGATGACATTACTATTTCAGGAATTAATCTATTTGAAAACATGTAATCCGGATTTAATAAACTTCATTAATTCGATTACGTAATAAATCTTATCAACTGTCGTTCCTGAATTTATAGAATTATGTTAACGAAAGTTGATTTAAACAGATTCTTTAAAACAGGGTCTTCTTTAAATATAAAATGTGATTAACCATTACGTACTTAATTTTAAGTAATCTTTCTCTTAAATTTTCTATTATTATGATTATATATCCATATATCCAAATATTTTTTTTCCTTACTATATCCACCTTACTATAAACGTTAATAATCGTTTTTTCACTCACTATGTTTTCATGAATGAAACATATTATATTGCAAACAAGACGCATGACGCCTTGTCAAGAGAGGAAATTCTTTTATTCAATCTGTAAGTAACTCTTTCCGTCTACCGTGCACTTTGCTATGAATTACAAGGGGCCCTCCTTCGTAGAATTCACTCGTCGTCGCATCGGAGGCAACGACGTCTCTTCTTCATTCATACGTGTCCAGAATCATTGACTGCGACCACAACTACGTGACGGGATGACGGCCGCGCCTTGGGAAAGAGGTAAGAAGGGAGACGTGCGCGGTTCAAGAAGTTTGGTTCTCCGCTAACGGAATGTACACTAGAATCTTGAAAGTGCTCCACGTGGCTCGCCAGGGGCTACTTCGTAGGAATGTAACGTACAATTTCGCGTTGTCACGAACGTCAAGAACATTCGAAAGGATTAGTTACTTTAACGGGCTCCTGCGCTTGCGGTTTTGGTGCACCGTGCTAACTTAAATAGCCAATAACGCATCGCCTTAATCTTTTTTTCGTTTTACAATATTTTTATCTTTGTTCACAAAAAGAGACCGGACATCGCGGTCCTAAGAAAATTCTCTTATAAAAAATGCTCGTAATATATAATATTCAGAATTGTACATGGAGGATAAAAAGGCTCCATATCAATGTTAATTTTTCATACTTTACCATTTATAAATGCTGAACAAATGTATTGTATTTAAAAACGCATATAATTTTAGAGATTATTTAAATTTAAACTTTTAAAAATTAATCTAAATTAATTTGATTTATTATAGTAATTAATAATTAATTTCGATGCCTGCGACATTTTACGTAAAGAGAACTGCTCCTTTCTTAATCATTGTCATTACATAATTTTTTGTAGTAAGAGTGATAATCGATGTGCTTATCGATCAATTTGATACAGTCATGTTAATTAAGAGTTAGAAACTTACGATGGCCTGTTGATCGACCCCGTTCGGAGGCGGAGGCGGACTGAAGCTGGCAGCGGTCGGCGCACCAGGGGCGGCGGGATGGGGTGCGCCCGCCGCAGGCGGCACCTGGGGCCCGCCGGTCGGGGGTGGTTGCTGGGGCGCACCGGCATTCTCCTCCTTCACCGTCACTGGTGGTGGTGGCTTAACGTCACCGGCTGCACCGGCCGCCCCCACGACACCCGCGACCCCGTTTACCGGAGGAGGGAAGACACCCCCACCATAGGGCGCAGCCATCCCTGTCTGCACCATATGCTGAAAAAAAAAAATAATTTCTTGTGAGTTTCAATGCTCAATCGAAGCAACGTAAGATTAAGGGCAAGGATAAATTAAAGGGTTATTTTAATTATCAATAAATGCACTGAAAAAAAATGTTATATCAACAATATTATTTGGATTGAAAATAATTGTATTAAATTAATAACACCACTAATGAAACAAATACGTGCTCTGGTTTTGATAACATTTTATTTGTTTCATTAATAGTTATGAATAAATAAAATTATTATCAATTAAAATAATGTTATTGATATATCATCTTTTTCAATGTGTAAACGTGACTCAAAAGGTAATGGTTCAAAAAAGTTTAGGATTTCATACAAATTCGTTTTTACTTACAAGACTATTAAGAATAATGACTTAATTAATTTATGATTATAACTTGGTTATTTTTCTTATCATTATTTATTAATATATTACTTAATTTATTGTACGTATCAATATTAATATAAGTTATAAATTTCAAATCAAGAACAAAAAATTGATAATTACTAATTAAAACTTTCTGATGTCTATAAGAATTAAATATTTACGAAATTATCCTGTCTATCATATAATTATTTTACATTGATTTTATATGATTTAATAAATCGACAAATGGAGACATCTCTAGCTTAAAGAGATGAATTATCTTTCAATTAATTTTGTAATAAAATCAAAACACTATTTATAATTTATAATAATTTAAATAGATAATAGTAATATATCTTATTAACTTTCTCTAACGTTCAAACACTGTCTCGTCCATCATTCGCAATTTAAGGAAGAGAAATATTTTTCTTATTACAAGTAGGTTTGATTCAGTTTTTCTAGTCTCTCCGAGATCGTTAGAGATGAAAGATAATGGCGAAAATGGCGTTGCCAATTTTTCGTGCGGTGGTGAACTATTCACCGTGACCGCAGGCAATCGTACTCATAGTAGAAAGATTTCTGGCAATGTTCCATTGGAATGTCGTGGCGGGCCACGATTGGTTGAATAATACCTCAACGCGAACCTAGTTCGGTAAAAACATTCTTATCCCAAAAATATAAAAGAGCTAATCTCTCTCATCTAAAGTCAAAGCCTGATTCTCTTTTTTATAAAATTCACAAATAAATCCACACATAAATATTTCAGACAAAAAATGTCCTTGTTAATTTCGGGCTTAAGAAGTTGGATTACAACAATTGGACAATTTGCTAAATAAAAACTATAAATATACTTTTAACCTTTCATTACTCACGTAGAATGTTCAGAAACATGTTCCCACCTTATAAATTCACTAAACACATGTATGAATGCTATTTATATTGTTTTGTAAAAATTATTTTACAATTTAAAAACAATTTTTGCATTTATCTTTATCTAAAAGATACCTATACAGAATATTATCAATCTTTATTTAATTGTAAATAGCTAAAGAGACTGAGTTGAAAATTGAGATAAACTGAGATGTCAAAAACACGCTATATAAGTAATCATATTTTAAAACATCACGCAAGTAATGTAGAATTAAATACTTAAATTGCAATATCAGATAATAAATATGTAATATGGATATAAATTAATTATTGTATAATTCACGTATTAAATATACTATATTAAATACAATATATTATAAGAAATAAAGCTACGATAAAATTTCGCTGTTCATGAAGATACAACTATAAAGTATAAATTTTTATATACTTACAATTTTTACTTTGAGATCGTTTATTAAAAGTTATTAAATTCTATGTCAAGTAAAAATGATCAATTTTAATTAAACAATTTATAAAAAAACAGGTTATGAAACAATAAAAATTCTTTCAGTAGCTAAGCGCAGGTGAAAAATTATCAACGTTCAACCAGACTTTCTAGTTTCGCTACAAGGCCAGATAGTTTAAGTAGAGACAATTTTATAGAACGTGTAAAAGGCGGAGAAGGATCTGCGGGACGGCAAACGATTTACTATGGACAGCAGAGGGTAACTATAATTTATGGTACGCCCCCGGGCTGTGCCATCCACAATCTCGCGCGTGGCAGGTTACAGATGGTTTGTCCAGTTCTCCCTTCTCTCGAGATTATTTCTGAACGCTACCCCTCGACCTCGCTCCGCTGCGAGAGAGCAAAGAGCCATTTGTTATTCCTACCTTGAACATTTTTCTGAAAACTCGATTTAGACCGGATTTCACCGATACGCACCGGCCGCGCAAGAGAACGGAGATGAAGCCGCGCGAGGAAGAGCCCTTTGTTAAGTCTGAGAAATGAAGAACGTGGTCTCAGTAATTATGGAATATCCGACATCAACAAAGTGCTGCAGCGATCCAGATGATTCCTCGCGTCTGATTACGATAGCAGAGTGTATGATAAATTAACAGCTGTCGTTTATATGAAAATGTCAGAAGTAATGGATGTGTAAGAACAGAAGTGTGATTTATCATTTTATAATACGTGACGCCATATAAAAGCAATGAGAAATACATAATATATCATAAATGCATACGTGCAGAACATTGTGTCTCTCTCTCTCTCTTTTAATTGTAAAATTGATGTTTTAATATTTAAAATGCATAATTATAATCCATGTCGATATCGTCAATATTGAATCCACACACTTATATAATAAATCTAATTTCATTTAATTTCATTTATATTATATCATATTTATTTTTAAATTTTATATTTAGTTTTATTATCTCAGAATGTGATTTCTTTGAAAATCGATTTCGTAAAGTTTATCGCAATTTCATTTGCTAAAGCTGTACACGAATATCAAATTGTCTTTTCAAATTTTTTAACACGAAGATAATTTTTTTTTCCATCCGAGATTTAATTACGGATATTCATACACGGAGATGAATAGAATTCTAACAAAACCGCGAAAAAAACTGTTAGAACCAGATTTCAAAAGTCTGATCACGATCGGTGACATTAATGAGAAAAATTTAATGAACACAATGAATAGAAACAAGAGAGGTAATCTCTGCGAGAAAGCATACATTGTTCATACTGAAGACAATCAATGAAAGGATACGTGGAGCAGTGTATCTCACGTGTGAAGGAATCCCTTTAGAAAAGCCTCGCGGCGAATGAGAACTGAAACTAAGTTTAAGCGAAATCGAGGAAAGTCGCCTTTGGCTCTGCACATCACATTCCCCTTCTATCGGCTTTCTATTCCGCAAGCGTAGCTTAATCAACGAAAGGGATAGGATAAGAAAAAGGAGAGCGTACACGCTGAAGAACGTGATCCCGAACCGACCTAATTTTCTATCCCTGGCACGGGAAATATGTCTTCCGATTGGCTGAGATAAAGTCACGACTCTTCGTCCTGATCACGAAGATAAAGAACATTAGGAAGGATTAAAAACGCATTAATCTCCCTAGTCGATAAGTACGAAGAAATTATAGATTTACCTTCCCGACTACTAACTGTTCCGTTAATTAATTTTTCTAATTTGTTTAGAATGAACGCGTTCGCGAATAAGAGAAAATCCTGGCAAAAGTTTTAACTCTGCAATATAGTCGAGTGTAGATATTTCTTCGTATGTCGTAATAGCTGCCGGAAGTTGGAATGCGGCATGTTAAAATTAAACTCGAGTCACGTCAAATCGAATCAAATTTAAGTCACGTTCATAAGCGGAGCTAGGAGGAAGTTTCTGTCTGCCACGAATAAAATATTACGTTAAAATTATTCGTGTTAGCAGACAACGGAATGTTTGTGTGACACGGACAAATAATTAAAAAAAAAAAAATTCTTTAAATATCGCAGAGATTTATCAACGTTGTAAATATCGCGCGAATATTGTAGAAAAGAATAAGTATCTTTGACACTCCATTGTCGAACTTCAAGATAAAATTCTCAGTTCCATTTTAATGGATGGTTCGTTCTCGCTCGGTCAACGACAGTCTAACAGTTCTTTGTCGTCTGCTCCTTCTGCTTCCCCCCTTTTTTTTTTATAATCGTGAACAGAGCGAGACTTCCCGCGAGTACATACAAGGGACCATTCAGAGCATACTTCCCCTTCGGCATCAGCAGAGCATGTCGCCATAGCTAGCTGGGCCTTACGGCGATCGCGTGCGCGAGCTCGAGGAACGTAATGAAAAAAAATTTTAATGACCCCAACGTTAATTCGATCAGCTACCTCGGGCGTAGAGAATGAATGACGAAATGCATGGCGCTCTAGAAACGTGCCGTTTCTGTTTGATATAATGCAATGCACTCGCGTTGCCGTTGCTTAATTGGATACTCGAGGCAAATGATTATTCGAACGGTTATGCGAATTGTCGATTCATCTTCTATTGAATTCACACGATTAATATGAGCATCGTTGAGTCTAATATAATCCTCTTAGCTATTGTTTTAAAGTAAATTTGAATTGTATTGTAATTAAAATGTAATATTTTTGCGAGAAATTTTTTTATTTTAATTTCGAACAATTTAATTATACATTAATCATGGGAAAAATAATTTTGCTGAGGTAAGTATTTAAAAAATTAAGTTATAGATTGCAGACCTGAAAATAATTTTGTTGAATCGTCAAAACTAATTATGTTAGGAAATTCAAGATACTGTAAACAACATTTAGTAACCAATTTGAACGTCCTACATACGTAATTATAATTATCTTGGTCCAAAATTATTTTCAGATCTATATCTCTCTCTAACTAAATTTGTAGATCTTTAACAAAATCATTCTTTTCGTGTAAATTTTAATTTTATAAATAGTTTTTTCTTAATTTTCAATATAAAAGATCATCAAAATAACATAGAATTTGAAAGATTTAAATTTCTTTTTAATCACAATTAGTTTATACATAATTTGTTTTAGTTTATATATATAATTAGTTTTGATGACTCAACAAAATTATTTTCAGGTCTGTAATCTATAACTTAATTTTTTAAATACTTACTTTTCAGCAAAATTATTTTTTCCATGATTAATGTATAATTAAATTGTTTGAAATTAAAATAAAAATTTCTCGCAAAAATATTTCATTTTAATAACTAAAGAAAATAATTTAGTTTTTTTTTAGATATATATTGTATTTAATATAAATTATGAAAGAAGAGATAGAGAGAGGCGCAAAGAGATAAAATTTTAAATAAGATCGTATTACTTCATATTTGCTCTTTGATTTTCGGAACTTTGTACACCGCAGGATTGGCAAGGATGATCATTATAACCTAAGATACTCACACGGATCACTTGCATCTCGTGTTACGAAGAACTAAGCTGTACGGGCTACGAAATCCGAGTTATCTCAACGTATCGGCCTCTCTGCTTCAGATCGATTCATGCGAGTACTATATCAAACTAACGACCTATTTCGAGAGTACCATCGACCAAACAAAATGGCACTTTTCGCATGTACAGCGCCTGTCTTATCGACTAAAATTGGGGGGTTGGGAGGCGAATAACCGGCAAACCAGGGAACTGGCTTGTCGATCTGTATGGAGAATCAACGTTATCGGAATTGGCAGTAGAAAAAGCGGACGCGATAGCTATGAGAGGAGACTGTTTCGCGCGGGTCCGCGAGGAGATGCGCAAATCGAAATGGATTGCATAAACACCGTTTCATCGTGTAGTCTCACGCAGCGTTTCGCATAGCGCAAATTCCTCTATTCTATAACAGAAACACATGTGTCAAATCGAAATATTTTGAATAAATAACATATGGTTCTTTGAAACTCACTAAAAATTTTATTACCAATTTTGTTACTAATTTTTATTAATAAGGATTTTGTTAAAAAAATGTTTCAACGTCAAAACTATAAAAATAAAATTGTGAGACTTAAATTTACTTCCAATAATTATCTACTATTTAAAAATTAGAGTGTGTCTCCAAGTGATCAGGACTCATATATTCTAGTTATGAATTAATGAAGGTACGCGGACGGTTTTATGAAAAAAGAATAAATTAACTCTTAACGAATAGAGAATTAATTTAATTATAAAATACACAATTGCGTTAGCAACGCGGAACTTAGCATTTTAAACTTAATTCGCGCGAAACTGCTGTTTTGCGAATTAACTCATTTTCGTAATATCAAATATGGAAATGATATTATTGCAATTTTACAGAATAGCTACAAAATAATAGA
This sequence comes from Acromyrmex echinatior, assembly GCF_024713525.1. Lineage (NCBI taxonomy): Eukaryota > Metazoa > Arthropoda > Insecta > Hymenoptera > Formicidae > Acromyrmex > Acromyrmex echinatior. The sequence continues at coordinate 3,742,659 of NC_141859.1, read as the reverse complement.
TATGTTTGTAATTCCGTGCTGCGTTCGAGACAATGGCGTGGGTCGGGAAACAGCTTATTTGCGCGTTGCTATTCGCAGCTGTATCAGAATGCATAGCGCCATGTTTGAAATGCAAAAGCGAGCATCTCGATGCTACACCAACGATACGACCGCTACGGAAAAATCAAGAAAGATCACGCATCCCCCACGGCGAAGAAAGAAACAATGCGATTTCCCAGAAGTATGCACCTCTTTTGGATATTATCATATATTAACGAAAAATAATACCAAGATAAATGCAATTTTCATTAACTTTATACGAAATTTCGTTATATTCATATTTTAAAAAAGTACACAAATAAAAAGAAAAGAAAAATAGAAGGAAAAATTTTTTAAAAATTATAAGAAAAAAGCTATTATAAAATAATACGTTCCAATTTGTAACAATTAAGCATTTTCTAAAAATAAAACGTGCTTAAAAAAGATCTGTTAAAAACAGGAATCAGAGAGCATGCTGCCTCATGCTGACTTGCATAAACACAACTAAAATACTTTCTATCTATACACTGTTTAACTTTCCCTCGCATTTAGCTAACTCTAAGCTTAAACGAATGGTGACTACTCAGATTTTCTTCCCCCACTGATTACAGATTTATTATTTAATATCACAATTCAAATTACAATTTATAGGGAAAAAAACAGTAGTTTATAGCTTACCTAATACAATAATTTGGACGCAATCAAATATAATTGAACGATGGAAAAATCCAAGGCACAATTAAAAGTAGCATTTACAAGTAGCATAACAAATGCTGTTTAAAAATCTATAAAGGTACCTACGACGCAAATACTTTCATGAAGATGTTACTCGTTGCTACTTCACGGTGCTCTTCCGTAGAGCGGTGCAACTGCCATTACGTCATATCCAGAAAGCGAGCAATAATTTCAGTAGCAGACACACGCACACGTACACACATACACACATAGCAGGAGCAAAGTGCTCGTAATTTAACCATCGGGTTTTCATTCTCGAGTACTCTCACAAGTGTGCCGACACAGGACGATTTTAAGTTTCTGCGACAGCGGTTTGCCCTTGAGTATTAGGATTCGAAACGCGCGCGCTGGTAGTACAACCACCCTTCCTCATCCTTTCGATGTTTTGACGCCAGCAAAGCGAACGAGAGCCGCCAAGAATAAACCTGAAATCAATAGCGAACGCAAGGCCCGAGAGAGCAAGAGAAAGAGAGACAAAGAACAAGGCAGGAGCTGGAATAGAAACAGAGAGAAAGCGGATAATGGCGGGAGGTTTTCCGACCCAACGAGCTTAAAGTACATCCGGCATATCCTTCTCTATGCGTCCCCACTTTGTCTGGGTAGATTTTACGTCTTATGATTGCCAAAGTCTCATTTTGATGCCGGACGACGAGAATAAGCATCTATAGAAAATATTACGAATCTTTATTACGTGGTGTTTCCCGGAATTGACAAGCTAAAAAGTATTGACGGAAATCATAAAAATGTTTTACGATTCGTCTTATTTAGTTTCTGCGATATCGTTCCCTATACCGTGTTGTGCCTTGCACTGAGACGATACTATCATTTTTATTATATGACTGTTGCGATAATATTATCAGCTCTTGTTATTGCTATTAATTTATAACTTGAAAATTGAGCATAGTTGAAATATTTTATCCGAATCAAAGTTTAAAAGCTGAACATGATGACGGACAGCCAACAACGCTTACTCATCATTGCTTGCATCAATTCGATCAATTTTATAACATTGTTCAAAAGAAAATTAATTCTCATTTTGAATAAATAACAATGAATTTTTCTAAAATTATCTTGATAGTCCAGCAAAATTATCTTCCGATCTGTCTATTTCTAAATTTTTAAATACTTCGGCAAAATCGATCCTTCTCTGTGTAGGAGAAAGGAAGAGAACTGGAAATATACTTTAATTCGCGACGAAATCGTTACAATCCAGCCAGCCCAATCGATTATAACAACACGGTGGAAGAGAATGCGATCTCTTCCATTCTCATTCCTAAATGCCTTCTCGCACGATCGCTCTTTTCCTCATTCCCCTCGCTCGCCGAGTTAAATACTCTAATTCGCGCTAATGGATGGCCCGTTGCTAGTGGATCGTTTCTAAAGAGCCTCTTCCCGGTCGGGACGGACGCGTCATTCAGCAGAGCGTGTTCACACCACTCGGGCCACTCGGGCCACTTGGGCCCATGTAACAAAGCGTCCTCAATAACCGGGCCCTGTTCTCCTGAGATCGACATCTAGCCGCACAAAGGAAATCGCCCATTTGATAGGAGTGCCTGACGTAGCATTGCAATCTTACATTAAATTATGTAGCGGTTAGTAGTCAATATACGATACATGTACACAACGGAGCATAAAAGTCGCTGTCTACGTGGTAATTACATCCGCCATCGATCGTCGACATCGATCGGCTCTTCCGTCACGTAACGAGACGTTACGTAAGCAGCTTCGCGTGTGTCTTTCTTTTGGCACACAGAGAGTCTACCTATTTAAATCTATACGTTGTAACTATCGTTGTAATTATCTTCAGAAACTTGTATAAATGTATTCAATAATGATTAATCTTACGATAAGTGTCTGGGTTAATAGTATTAATTAACTATCACGGAATAGGTCAGATAAACGACTAGATTATCCTTCGCGAGATGCGAACTGTTTTTAACAAAAAAAAAATTCGACACATCAGACCTTTCATGTTCACGAATTTACATCTGCGGTATATTCTCGTTGAGCGATCCGTATCTTGCACGGCAGCGGCATTATAACGATAAGGAACCCATCTGTGAATCAGAGCGAACCGATCTACGTTACGTGATAACGATCGGCAAGCGTTCTGCCTCAACGTCATGGTCGAATGATCACAGAGAGTACTCGTGTTTACCTGTCACCGAATGACGATTTCAAAGAGAATTCAGTCCATTTTGTCAGACATTGAACGCGTTCCCGACCTTCGGCTATCTCTACCTCCGCACGTAAATTTTCACACGCATGTGAAGCTTGATAGCGACCGCGCCGCTTCCTTTTCGCAAAGCGCGCTATTTTCGTCGAAAAATACACAGTCGGGAAATTAAAAGCGGTTCGCGAGAATTTGACGTGCGCTTTCCCGTGCCAGGCCGGGAGATTTTATCCGTAAAAAAAAAAAAAAATACTGCAGAGATATACGACGTTACGTGCGATAAATGTGCTATATGCTTACAACATTTAACGATCGTTAAACTGTGTTTATCTACATGCGTATCCAAGATTCCGAGAGAAATTTTATGCGCCATCAGCTTTTTAGTGGTTATAAAAACTTTTTTAAATTGCAATATTGTACTTTGATGATTAATTCTTAACATTTTATTTCTCTATGCAACTTCGTTTCTATCATCTTCCTCATTTCATAATTTTTATATTACAATATAAATTAAAAACAATTCTTTACGCTCATATAACTTATAAGAAATTCATAAATAATAAATCCAAGTCAACAAATTGAACGAGCTACAATATAATCAGATGTGACAAAATAAAATTTATTTTTCACAATTATTAGGTGTTGGAATTAATTCGTAGCGTTTTTAATGAAAGAATGTTATTTATTTCACATGAGCATTAAAAAATACATTAATGAAAGTACTTCCCATCACTTGTAAAACGCTACGAATTAATTCCAACACCTAATATAATTTTTCGACGATACATTTCTCTATACTTAGTCCTCATCAGTCGCAGAAATATATATCATAATTTTTAGCATAAAATTTGCATTACCATCATAATATACAATTTTTAATGTCTCCTTATGTTGCTTTTTTTTTGCGCGTATACCATTTTTTTATGATCTAAATCCGCACAATAAACAAGGCATTTTTAATTTTGACAAAACTATTCTAAACAAATCTCTAACTGAAACATGATAATTCTAAAGCCTGCTTAGAAGAAAGAATTACCTACTGATCGAAAACTGCTTGTAAAGCGATATGTCTAAAAAATAAAGCTAGTTATTTCGATGCAAACATGAATTCGATATTTACTGTTAGAAATAGAGATTAAAAGAATCAAGAAAATTTAGAGTATGTATGTAAAAGATGAGCAAATGTCGCAGCAAATCGATAACACCTGTATTTGCAGATATAGGTTATTTTATGTATATTAATAACATTACTCCGCTCCAATTCCATTCGTTGATATACATTAATACGATAAATGTCACGCGGCTTTTATCGCGTTTTCTACAAAGTGCAAAAGTGGTGAAATTACGTTCATTCATCATTCGAGTAAAGTCGTATTGTCTCAACAATCCGGACAATAATCATGAAAACTCAAAGATAAAAATCTAAATGCGTTTTTAACCATTTATATCATTATTTTATCAATAAACGTGTTCGCGATATGACAGCGCGCGCGGTCGGAGTTAAATCAGTTTTCGCATTGTCGTGGGCACAATAAAAATGGTACTCTTGTCGAGATTTCGCGAGAACTGGCTTGCCGTGCGAATTGATATCACCGTGCGCTGTCCGGAAGCGCGAAAGTTTCATAAATCGTCTAAATGCGAGCAACTTTTATCAGTGCGAGCGCGCGCACTCGAGAACTCGGAAATGAGTCCAGTATCTAGAGACTCGCGAAATACGAGCATCGGGAGATCGCGGGAGCGACAGGAAATTGAAAAATTCTGCGTCCCCAGGGGAAACGCCAAGGCAACGAGGTACGTAACGAGATTTAGTCGTTCGACGAGTCCGAAGATGGAATCGCGCTTGAAACTCGGCTGACTGGACTCGTGTACTTTTTACTAATCTCCGGATTTTGTGTCTCGAATCAGATCGTCAAAAGTGCCGAGGTCAAAATGTTAATTATAAAACATTGACAAAGCTCGTTGATATGTACTCTCTAAATTTCTTAGAGTAACATCTCACTCGAAAAAATTTAGAGAGTACAATGTAAATCTGAAGTGCAGAAGAATGCCATTAGTATTCCATTCGACAAAATCAATATTTTCCGATGAAGCGAAAAAATGAATTTTTCCCTATTATATTAACTCTTAATATGATTGGGTCTTCGTGTCCTATTAATTTTCTTTGAAATACGTATAAGAATATTTGGCTAAATAATAGTCTCTATCTTTTCTATTTTTTTCTAATGCACTACTTTATAAGTGTTTTCTGGAAATATTAAATATATGTAAGAATCACTTATATACATGTAAGACTTAACTTTTGTATACTTATGAAAATGGTGAAAATTAACCCGACGATCTATCGTGTGCATATATATATATATATATATATTGCATATAATTAAATTCGTTATAAACAAAGTCGTAAGATTATTTTTATTACCACAATTATCTAATTTCTACGAAATCCTTGAAATGTTAGTACTTGACGAGAACAGTGGGCCCATTCAAGTTACATCTCGAAAGAAGAAAGGTTCTTTCAACGATATTGCTCGTTTCCGCGCTTCTAGTTCAACTCTTTCAATCCCGAAACTTGGTAATTACAGCCGGGCTTTTTTCGTGGTGACTTCGCCAAAGTGTTATAAACTCGGATAAAAATAATTCAACGGTTCACCGAGGTAATTAACGGATCAGAATCCTTGCGCAATAAAGATCCTACTGATCTTATGATTGACGACAGTTATTTTGTAATTAAAATTTCGTCGCTAGATGCTTATCAATAGAGAACGAGCCGTGTTATAAAATCCTTTGTGCCATGGCGGATAGCCATGACTCTTTTATCATAAATCCCACTTTTAGACTATCTATAATTTACGACCAAATTCAAGACAAAATTCTACTTATAATTTTATATGTCATGTATTCTAAATATATATTTATATTTAGAATATTAAAAGATTTTCGTCCAAAATACTGCATTATAAATTTCAGACATTAATACGTTGCCGTTTCCGTAAGAATTTATTTCAACAAATAAAGAGAAAGAGAACATATTACACAGTATTTGAAGCTCTGGAAAATAATTTAATAGATAATCGTGATAATAGCAGTTAAATTTTAATAAACTGCTACTTGTCTGTAAATAATCTGATAGATTTTTATTTATACGTACACAGTATAGAAAAATCTCAACGCGATTGAGAACCACTGACAACTCAATGAGGGCGTCATTATTCGAGCGAATGTGGCCCTTCGGAATTACCCTTCGGGAGATGGACCCTTTCCGGACTTATCCCCTCGCATCTTCCCCCTTTCTATACATTGTTCCTATAAGTGTGTGTTTGTATGTATGAGAGTGAGCGAGCGAGAGAGAGAGAGAGAGAGGAGGAGGAGGGGGGGAGAAGAGAGAAAGAATAGCGTAGATATTTACGATGTTGAGAATATAAGTTCTCCCAGAACATATCATATAAAAATAGCGAGAAGAGCTGTGAGTAAAAATAACAAAAATGAGTCGCAAACGGTCGCAAAAGAAGGACGATATAGATATAAAGGAAAAATCTAGACACAGTGATACTAAGTCTAGATTCTATTATAAAAAATTCTAGATAAAAAACTATCATAGTGAGTATAATAGTAGGTAATTAGCTATCGCTAATTAACTATTGCCATTCACGGCATCTTAACTTTCACTTCAGTAAAACTATTATTCAAATATTTTATTCACACGAAAATATCATCACAAAAATTGGTATTCATGAATTCCCGTTGCCAAATCACTCACGTGATTCGAACGTTCATTGTAAAACATAACAATGCAAACTATTTTAAAAAATAAACCGTAATTTTCGTAATTCAAAAATTTCATAAAAATGTAACGCTGTTATTGATAAATCGTTATATCGTTCTATGTAACTGGACTATCGATACTGTCACACTTTCATATCTACTATACATATTTCATAGTTTGAGAAAAAAAAACAAATAGCCGTGAAAAAAAAAATATCCAATTAACGATACAAAAGTTAATAAAATTGTGCATTACGTAACAAATAATATAACACTTTTTCAAAAGGCACATCTTCAAAATAAAAAAATAGAATATCAAAATTAGTCAACTATCTATTATATTCCTTTCTTTCTATTATGATTCTCTTTCACGATAATATAATATATAAAAAGATTCGTATTTTAGTATCTCTACAAAAAGATTTATACATATACTTGTTTAAATAATTTTGTAAGCAAAAACTAATGCAAAAAATATGGAGAGAGACTAAACTGACTATTTAATTATTATACCATATGAAATATTAAATTTTGCGAAATATTCACATAATCATTGTTTCAGTGAAATTATTTATTTATACGTCATAAAATGTTAACATCTAATAAAGTTCTTGTAAATACTTGGATATACATAAATCCCTTTAGATATGTAAATTACTTTCTAAAAAATGTATACTGCGTACATACACTGTTATCACATTTTATCAGTGTGAATAATAAAATGTAAGTAGCATATATGGGCGATAAAATTAGTACCGAAGGGGAAACTGAGGGAGATGATTTCTTACAAAGGCCTCCATGCTGTTAAGCTCATGATGGCGAATCCAGGCGAATAAATTATGAGATTGTTAAAACACAAGGCTGAAACTCGATGGTATATCGACCCGTATATACGGTCTGTACGTTATATCGTTTCACCAGCTGGATTATCGATTTTAATAGTTTCTCCTGAAGACATCACGTCTCTGGAAGCCACTGTTTAAAATTTTTTGACGAACGATAATTACAGATAATTACAAATAGAATTGCAGTTCACATTCCTGAGAAAGAAAACTTTAGCTCCTAAAATAACATTTCATCCAATATGATCAATAAAACATAACGTATATATTAGTATTAAATTTCTTATAATAGACAAGTAAGTAACTGTTAAGACTTAAAACTCTGGATAACTTTAAATTATCACTCTGCATTCTTTCATAAACTAAGAAGATAAGAGTTTCTTATTACAGTTTTTAAATTCTTTTATGATGAAAAGATTTCTCATTTTAAAAGTAAAGTAAGTTAACTGCACGTAGGAGATATATTAAATTTCAGTGCAGTTAAACTGTGGAACAGCGGTGATCTTTTTTATACAAAAAAAAAAACAATGATATCACCAAGCGTGTCAAGAAGAGGACTGAGAAAATTCAGTCGAGAAAGAATTCCGTTCCCCTGACGATTCCGATCTAATTTTGGACACGTATATGTACGAGTCCAGTGGTGGATGACAGAAGTGTATATTTCAGAAGAAACTAAATTCGATTCGCGGATAGATCCGGATTGACGGTGTCACGTTCGTCGAAGATCCCAATATGATGAGAAAATATTGGTCTCTCTTATGAAGAATTGATACACCACATTGGACAAATTGCACGGTATTCCTCGACGTAACTAGAAATAGAGAGTTCCTTTTTCGAGATCCCCACGTGATGCGACATCTTGCAAGAGAGAGAGACTACCTACTCTACACTCGCTCAGCAACGACCGACATTTCTGAAGTTTGATACCATCGCTTCCGCTGAACGATGGGTAAAACAATAAAATCCTACCGGTTCGTACGACGGAATCTAAATTACGTCGCGGCAACTACTTCGCGCTATTCACTTCTTGCTCTTCCAACGCGGCACTGATAGCATATCGAGATCCTACAACGCCGTGAAGCGTCGGAGGGAAGTTTCAATACCTCCGGTAGCATTCCACACAGAGAAATTTCAATATCTTCGTACGATTGTTCCAATCGGAGAAATTGAGTACGACATTTGAAAGAATAAGCTACTTCTGATAATAAAAAAAATGTTGCAATTATCATTTATGAATTCCAATGGAAAGTAATTATACGCTTTTTTTGTGTAAAAGTATAAATAACGCGTTGACACAATTTGAACAAAGTTTTTAATAAATTTCATATTATACAATAATATTAAACGCAAGGGTTTTAAAGAGCTCTTTTATAATACATATAATATATATATATATATCTTATTTAATAATTTTCCAGCAAATTCGTGACGATTCCTGCAAAAAAAATGTCATACCTTTTTACAATGTCAGGAGAAAATCCCAGGAGAAACAAGATTCTACTTGAGCGGCCCCCTATAAAAAATTTCGATTAAAGGGTTCCGCCCTTGAGCGCCTCGGAACCCTTTCGACGTCATTTCGCCGCGGGCAAGGCGACGGTACTCGGCGTATTTTCTAGGCGAACGATAAATGGTACGTGCCAAGAGCCGACGAGCTGGGATCGGGCTCGTTTTCGCAGGACCGTTAGTAGACGCCTCCGGAACGAGGGGATCACGGACGGATTTTGGCGCGGTGCCATCCCCGGCACAAAGGCCCACGCTCGAGAGATCGCAGCCGACCGTAGGGGGGAAGGGGGAGAGGGGGAGGGGAGGGGGGGGGGTTACGAAGGCCTGGGCCTCCGACCAGTGCTGCTGTCGGTCGATTCGTACTAACCTACCGTCGTATCACGACCCTCACCTCCAAAAATTTTCAAGCCTCACCGGTCCAGATCGCGTTTCTTTCGTGAGCGAATAATATTATGATCCCTCTCGAGATTCACCAGGTCACCCATGTATACCTACATTCGATTATTTAAATATATATATATATATACGTGTGTGTGCATGGTATTATATATATTTCTAAATAATCGACGTATACGTACAAAATTATATTCGAAAATGTTATAAAAAATTATAAACAAAGATTTGCAAGCAGGTTGCATTTATTGTTATTTATAGTATATTGTGAGATATCAAAGGAGGAATGGTAATTCAATCCCCTGATTTAAATAACATTTTTATTATTTTTAATTGCCAATGTATAAATCAATCTATTTTTATGACTGAATTGCTTAGTTTTAAAGTAAAAGCGTTCATATTAAAGTATGTGCTTAATAAATAATAACTTAAATTTCTTGAATTAGAATATTTAACTTCATTGTTTTAGTTAAATTTACGACGACTATGAAAGTAATATAATAAAAAAAATAACTCGAATTGAGTATAATTTGATATCATGAATTTAACAGTAGGAATATTTTAAAGAGATAGTCATTAATTGGACAAATAGAAGTTCGTATTCTCTCAGAAGGAAGAACTTTCGAATATTTATTGTAACAGCTGATATTATCAAATATTATCATTTAATAAATATTCGAAAATTCTATCTTCTGAAAAAATTCTGAAAGAATCCTTTCAACGTACTAATGATTGTTGAACTCTTTTAAATATTCCTGCTGTACTAGAAGTAATAATAAATGCATTCTACTCGTAGATCTTTGAATGTTTATACAACTTTTTAATCAAGCATTTCCAGACATAAGTTTGAACTTTTTCACCTATCGACCTCATTAACATATTATATAAGTTTAGTCTCAATATTTGTGAACATCTGTGTGTGTCTGTATGTGTGTAAAATGACTGTTATAAGAAGATCTACAGCATATGTACTGTTCGACGTGAAAGATAATCTTAAGATACGTACGTCGGAAAGAAGCATCTACTGTTCTAACAAATAGAGCCTATTTGCAGTAAATTTACTCGTAACGATCATGATAGCTAATCTTATCTCTTAGCTTCTATGTTTGGAATTTCTGCTACAAACCATTCACGTGACACTCTCCCGTTATCGATGTAAGAATTACATTTCGTTTACAAATCTCGTCACTTCTGAAGTAGCACAAAATATCAGTGACATTTTTATAGCGAGGCAAATACATTCCTATTTGTGCGCAAGTAATATATAGCTTTGTATATAACAATCGACGCGGGTGTAAAATGCACGATGGATGAGACGTAAAATCAGTCGGCAGTTTACAGAGTCAAGACATAAGAGCCGAACTTCCTGCTACCGTAATTTACAAACTGTCCGACCGACCACCATGTGTATGAAATGAATGTCTGCATGGTGCGTCTCTTTCGTGAAATGTATATGAAACTTTAGAAAACGTATTTTCTAGCAAAATTACACTTGTTTTCTTGGTAAACATTTAAGAACATTCAAATAAAGCATGATCTCTCTTTATGTTATAGGCATGTGTCCCGATAATAAATTCCAACATTAAATCTTTCTAAAAGGAAAAGTTTTTTTAAAAAATATTTACCGCGATATTACAAGATTTTACTAGTCGCTTGTATTTCTGGGTCATAAATCATGTATATCGTTTGAATTCCAATTTTAGAAGGAGCTTTATATAATAATTTACTGAATTATATAATAATTTATTAATAAATATTTCGAATATTTCGAAATGAGAATATCATTTTAACTTTTGATTATAATAAATAATAATATGAAGACATCACACATATGTGACGCACAATAATATGAGCATACGAATATTATCGTTAGAATGTTTACACTCTAATAATTTTTACAATATTCCGTTATTTTAAATTATTTAATCAAAATAACGGAATATTATCGAAAAGAATTAAAACGTTATAACGTTAATACACAAAAATAATCGGAGGAGATATAAATAGAATAAATCTTTTGAAGACCAAATATCCGGCATTAAAAGATTTATTATTTAAATTTTGCACACGCAAATTCATATGTTTGGAGTGCAATCCGCTATTCGTTGGCGCGATCTTTTAACGCGCAATTAGCTTAATCGACGCGTGGCTCTGAAAAACAAGCGCACGATTCGAGTTTTTATCATTCGCAGGCGTCATCGACACGGTGGGCAATTGCGTATAGACTCGCCATCGAGTGTGAGAACGCAGAAACAACGAGAGAACGACGACGACGATGACGACTACTACGACGACGACGACGACGACGACGATGCAAGTGAATGCGGGAAGAATACGCGAAGCGTATCGTACAGCACGTCGACGGAGCCGCAACGCCAGGGATTAATGCGACGAGTTGCGACGCGTGTTATGACGTCACTTCCGGCCAATCAAAAATCATCAACGCTGCGGATCGCCAGCGCGGTTAAAGCCGCCGTTCACACGCGACTCTTTGTACGCGACAACGTCGGCGAGCAACGACGTGGCTTGTCGGAATCTCGCGTTTAATTGAAGATAATTCCGCAGCACGACCTCAGTCAAAGATAGAGATCGCGGCAATGTTCGAGAAATAAAAGACGCACAAATTCATCTCATTAATAATGCTGATTTCTCTTTAACTTTGAAAGACAATAATTTTTGGACATAACTTTGGTTTTTTAAAAATAGAAAAAAAAAATCGCTACGCCAAAAAAAAGTAAAAACAAATTAAATATTCATCTGTGTTTGTAAATAAAATTAAAATTAAGTAATATCAAAATGTGAAATTAATATCGGGATAGATGAGAAAATATATTAATTATCTGTACGTAATTAAGATCCGCTTTTAAATACAGCACTGGCAGAGAGGAGATGATGAGACTGAATTCTGGATGAAGAGAAAATGGATCACGTTCAAGTTTTCCGCCGCATAAGAGGAATGACGGAGTGGCCTCATTGAAAGGCTACAGGGCTAGTCTGAGTTTATGACAGTGTCGTTACACTCAATTAGCTTCACTGATGGCCTTGAGAAGCTACCCGTATGCGCGTTACCCGAACCACGGTCCGGCTAACTGAAAGATGAGCGAGCGCGTCCAATACTTCAGTGTTAGGCTGGTTTAGTAGCCTTTTATAGTTAACCGGTATCATATTCAATGTGGTGAAATAACAGAAAGCGCAGTAGATGATAAACAATTATGTTTTAACCGTGCGTTAATACGCACGATGGATTATTCGTGCCTCGAATTAATTTTTTCGCCACTACCTAATCATCCTCTCTTTCGCTATTTAATCATAATATTTCGTTACTCATTTCGTAACATTAAAATACGAGTTAAAATACTCGTATGTTTTAAATTTATATGTTTTAATATTTCTATTTTGTTATAAAAAAAAAAAGAACGACGATGTCTATCAATTAAATCGAATAATTTCCTTGACTCTGTCCTATATACACTCGATGTGAAAAGCAGACTCGTTCGAGAGGTACGTTCATTCTGCAAAAACTCAACTGAAAGTTACAGACGAGTTTCTCGTAGATAGAGTCCAGTCTGTACATCACGCGGCGGCAGACGTGTACAAATTAGACCTATTTGTTTCTGGGAAAGATGGAAGTGGATCAGCTAGTCTAGAAAAACAGTAGGAAGAGATGCAGTCGAGATATGGGTTATAGGTATCTGCTACATCAGACGTCTAAAAAAGTAAAGCGATTAAAACAAACTATAGAGATTATGTCATCATGTTCGCTCATAAATAGAGATAATTATGCATTCATTCAGTCTACGGTAATACAATTCGTCATTCATAAAGAATGTTTTCTCGGTAGGAAATATTTGCACGGCGAAACGTTATGTATTTAATCTATTTATGCTTTTATATTGTAACATGTATCAGATGTTTCGCATTTACATACGTATTACAGAGGAGAAAGCAATGTAGCGACGCGAGGCAGAATAGAAATATGAAATAACGAGTTTTTGTCAGTAGTTAAAAATTTGTAGATATTGTATATCGTAAGAGAGATCTATTTGTATTTTTGAACAATAGAATTCGAAATATAATGAAAATTAAATACTTAATATTGTGAATAAGAAATATAATAGCTATCTCACATTTCTTTTTTCTTTATACAAATATACATTAATAACTACGCAATACAAATATCCATTAATAACGCAAAGAAGCTTTGTTTATAAATTTCTGTGATAATTCAAGCTCAGACTAGTCAGTTTTTGACACTATCTAACAGACCGCTTTGCTTTGCTGTTTAGTCGAATGAAACGGAAGCTGTGAGACTAAAGTTTCATCCATTTGCATGCGGTCAACAATAGACGCGACAAAGTGGAAAGGACTTGCGGTTATAGAAGGGATAATGGACTCCTTGTACAATCCGTGAACTTCAAATGATCCTATTTTACTCACAATAAATGCAGAACGGCGAATTTAGGTAACATATACATATAATTACACTGTGCAATATGATACTAATTTTTAAGATATTAAAATCTTATTTTATCTAAACACTGACTATGCCATAAAACTTGCATAAAACGATGAAATATTAAAAATCACTCATGTATTTCTCTATGAAAACATTTAATATCCATATCATAATATAATAGATTTTATTATAGTATTTAATTAAACGTATTTTAAATTTTTCAAGAGAAATGGAAAATTTATTTTCCTGAAAACTACTTACTTCAAAAATTCTACAAAAAATTACTGTAATAATTAAAGATGTGAGCAATCAGTTTCTGTAAGAAATTTTAATTAAGTAATTTTAATTTAAAAAAAATGTTAAAGTTAATTCTCTTTCAACTAATAACGTTTCGCTGCGGCACACCTCATTTGTATTAATTAGCAAATGCAGAAAAATGCGCGATGACAATCACAGTAATTGTCCTACTTGTCGAATCTAAAAATGGCTCTTCTAGTCTCTTCTAGTTGCTCTTCGGTATTTACGCGTCGCGTAACTTCTTCAGGCAACAATTTGAATAATTCATCGATGAAGCTTCCGATCGTCTCGAAGAAACCTTGCACACTTATCTTAATAAGACAAGCTTATGGCATGCACGTGGCGTATCGAGACGCATACGAGGAGAAAAGAGCGATTTTCTCTATCAGCTGTAGAAATTAGGAGTTTTCATAGCGATAAAATTTTCTTTAAATAGCTGTCTCGCATGATTTTTAATTTACACTTGGGACTTAGATGAAACGAGATGACAACCTCTGTCCTCTACCACGACCCATGATTTTATCTTTGCCAGAATGAATCAGCTGCAACAAACCTCACCTAGTAATTTACTTGGCTGACTAGATATATTTAAAAAAATTTGTATCAAACCACACATCAATCTGTTCAATCGATTTCCTTCGTAAAAAAAATAATTTGGAAATACACATAGGACGATTATTGGAAATTGACTTTATACAGTTGTATATTAAACCATTTGTTCTTTCCCCTTTAATCAATGAAGTATAATAATTAAATCAAAAATACAACGAGACATTGAACTGCTACAGTCGAGTTTCCATTAATTTCGTAAAATTTCCATTAATTCGTTCCAACAAACAAATTATTTAACGTACAATTATTTACCTACCGAATGCTATTAAATGGTTCTTGGGAAATAACAGAAGTAACAGTTTTATAAACGAACCCAAGTTGCCCTGTCGTTCGAAATTGTCACGCCAAATATTTGATACGCGCTGCCATAAGCAGCCTGGGTCGTCTGAAAACAATCGTCCGGCCAAGGGTGGACGAGAGAAAGTTCGAAATTGGTACACGTCGCCGCCAGATGTTACACAGTAACGTCAACGAGGGGAACGCAAAAACGAATCAACGCGTCCCCGCGCTCTTCGTGAGATGGTCTTTGGAAAGACAAACGCGCACAGCTGCCGATTTCGGCCCGAGGTTTAAGCTACGGGCCACATGTTCCCATAGTCGTGTATGGGGGTCAGATTAAAGTTTCGCTCGCACGACCGAACTTCGATCGATTCGTCAATCTAACGCGCAAACGCTAAAGTTAATTCTCTTCCAACCGTGGAAAATCGCTCTTGCATAATTGGATTCAAAAAGCAATCTCGAGCAACATCATCTTGATCATGTACGAGCAACGGATGAAGAAATTGTTTAGTTGTTCCCACGCGGCTGTATATTTTATTCCGATAAAGTTGACGTAATAACTCTCTGATGAAGAAATATTGTATTAACATATATTTTTACTCATATTTTTACTCCTTCTGTTCTGAGTCTTTTTTTGGTTCAATCCAAATTTTTTTTATCGTTCTAGGCTTTGAAAAAAAATGTGGAAAAATTCTGAATTACCTCTCGACATCTCTCTATTACATTGCCAAATAATTTTTTAACTCAAACGTTAAAACCTTTAAATTGAAATTTGAAAAAAAAATAAGAAAGAAATTTGAGAGTGAAATTTCGCTTGTGCCGAAAAAGATCGAAATTGCAGACGGAGGATTAAATTGTATCACGATAACTGAATTTCAAAATCAATCGTAGAATTATCAGCTTTAGAGAAGTACTCTGCTTCATCTATCTGGATTGTCAGAATGCAGCCTTAATATTGTACTTATTACACAGCTGTGCGAAAAACTGAGTGAACGGAGCGTAAAAGAGTGAGAGCAAGTTGACACTAAAACGATAACCTTAATTATCATTATCTCAATGACCTACGAGCGGAATATCGCGCGTGTTCAAGAATTGTTTGGTCATTCGGTCCGTTCCCTCGTCATAGTTCACTCGGGGAACTCAATTTGGCGAACTTCCAAAGCCGTCGAACGATCAGATCTGCTTGAGAAACAAGCGGAGACTTGTCCGTCCTCCAGTAGTACAGCAGGTTCGTGCCTCATCGAGGCGCGAGCTATTTTCAACTCATCCTGGAGGACTGTCCGTGAAAGTCGTTCCAGCGAAAAATATATTTTTCCCCGAAGTCGTTTATCGTCTTTCCACTCCGATTATTTGCGACGCCGCGCGCCGAGCCGTAGACCGAGTCGTCGAAAGGTCGAGAAAGAAATACGTTTGCACGTTTCTCGAATAAATTTCTCTCTTGCACTCGATGTACTTTTATTCCGGAATCCGCTGAGTTTTCGAACTGACGTCAGTGTGTTCCGTATCTTAGATATTTTCTTTCTCCGTGTTAGGAGAACGTCAAGCGTAATCATCTCGGATAACATCATTTTTTTCATGATAGAAATGATGGTCCGAAAAAATTGAAAGTAATACATTAAAATCGAACGTATCTAAAGTACAGATTCAATTCAGTTATTTTTCAATTTATTCTTCCAATAGATTAGAGTAAAAAAATGAAAAGTGTTTTATAAATTGTTTTTTAATTGTCGGCTAAAACAAATGCATTCGTGATTTAGATACGACAAGGAGAGCTGTAGCACTGAATATTCTTTGGCTTTTAGCCATAACTTTCTTATCACTCTGACACATTAATATGCGGCCGATTAATTTCCAATTTCGGCTGCATTCACATATTATGCGCATATTAAATTGAATTAAATTAAATATAACAGTCAAACAAAAGTTAGCGCAAGTGTGAAATCGCGCAGAAAAATTTTAATAATTTTATTTTTAATGAAGTCTAGACGTCAGTCAAACAATTAATCCATCCGTGTAGAAAAATATTCTCTTCTTCGTTCTATCTTTATTTAACGCACGGAGGCACGGAGCCTCTGAATATTACTTGAAATACTGTGGCAAGAGCTGCTCTTTGTCGGCCGTAAAATTTGTATCTCTTAAAAATTAAAATTAAGCTATTAGGTGTTGGAATTAATTCGTAGCGTTTTTTAATGAAAGAATGTTATTTATTTCACATGAGCATTAAAAAATACATTAATGAAAGTACTTCCCATCACTTGTAAAACGCTACGAATTAATTCCAACACCTAATATTATTCCGTTCATTTAAATGAAAATGTTGAGAGAACGTTAAACGTACGAAGACATCAAAATAATATAAGGGCATTTATTTCCGGACGATTCACGCTGTAACACTCACGTCTCGATTGTGTCGAAAATCTACCTTTTCAATCATTGTCAGAAACACAATTTAAACGCGGGCAGACGCGTTTCCTCCAACCCGCCATTGTCAGACGGACAAAATCGACTGGAAGAATCGAATAGGACGAAGGACGTGGCTCTTCTATATACATTGCACTTCGATTTCCCTCGTTCCTTCCTTCTTTCCCTCCTATTTATCTCCCTCTATCGCCGATGCCCTTCCTCCTTTCTCGCGAGATCTCGACCGACTGGTTTCGCAGACCCGCACTGTGGCAGATGCGGTTCTGCGTCGTAAGAAATACGGAGTCGTCGGTTTCTGGCCCGCAGAAAAAAAAAAGGAAAACGAAGAAATAAAAAGGAGTACACGAAGTACCGTATAAGTGACCGAGCGACGTTCTTTCTCGATGCAACGGTAACGTGCAGGTTTCTTTCCGTTCGCTGACAGGTTCTTTCGTTGGAAAGCTAGTCGCATATTTTACGTTATTCTTAACCATTTGTGCACCTACACTCTGACGTAAATATCGTGCTCGATTCCACGGTTCATATTTTATATAATACGACAGATTGAAAAATCGTGGTCTTTACTATACAGAGTTACTGTTCGAGAAACGAATTTCTGACCCAGTTGATTTTCTCGTTAATTTGTAGTAAAAATTGTATTTTACAAGCTACAGAAAAGTACTGTACAAAAGTACTAATTACTATTTAGTAATAATTACTATTTTCAAGTATTTCAAAAGTTTATATAAATCTATGATAAATTCATCACAAGCATCAAATTTATTCAAAATATTCTAAATCCTAATAAGTGTGTGTGTTTAATACTTCGAGATTATTAAATTAAAACAAATTGATTTGCTTATTATATAAAGTTGATTCTTTTATCAATTTTGTAATATTCTTTTGAAAAAAATTAATTTTTATTTTGAGTACATAATAATGAATTTTTCTAAAATTTGTAATTAGTATATTTTAAAATTATTATCAAGAAAATATTCTTGGTTAAAAGTTACCTGTTATTTAAAAGAAAGGAAATAAATTGAATAATCACTTTTCTTAGCAATAAAATAATTTTTTCTGTATATGGTTAATCACTATACTAATGATTTTGTAGCAACTTTCAAGTCCGATTTTTCATTTGCTAGTTAAATTGTGGTTAGGCTTAACTTGATAATATAAAAATTTAATTTTTCTAATTTATCACTAATAATTTTGTAATAATAACTTTAAAAGTTACTTACTATTAATTTAGTCATTAATAATAGCTAGAAAAACACAACTGCTTTATTAAATTAAGCATAACTACAAGTTAATCAAAAGATGAAAAATCAAGCCTTAAAATCACCAAAAGTCTACAAAAATATCAGTATAATAATTAATCACAGAAAAACAATGTTTATGTTATCATCACAGACAAGGCAATTAAGCCTTGTTTAAACACAAGTTAATCAGAAAATAAAAAAGCCAGATCTATGACTGTCATATCTTTGACTGTTATGTCATGTCACGTGCATATATAAACATGTTTACATTTTCTTAGAATTAAATTTACATAATATGAATGGAATATTTTAAAAAATGGAACCTGTATTTATAACTGTTCGTGAAGTACAAAAAATAAATCTCTAGATTACTAAACCGGAATAAGACGCTTAGCAATCGCATTTAACTGGACTTACAGAAATTTATGGTTACACGTGGAACCCCGTAATGCCGAGAAAGGTCTGGGTTTATCAGTACCAAGGCTTCGTCTCGTAAAGCGATAAAAGAATGACTTATTTTTGTCCAGTTCTCTTCTGGCAGAACGGAATGGAAGGAAAATGCGCGAAGTTAAAAAGAAAATGGGAAAATAAGAGAGAGAGAGAGAGAGAGAGAGAGCTCGTTTCCGGATCTGTCTCACAGCTTTCCTTCGTTTTAA
Source organism: Acromyrmex echinatior (assembly GCF_024713525.1). Classification (NCBI taxonomy): domain Eukaryota; kingdom Metazoa; phylum Arthropoda; class Insecta; order Hymenoptera; family Formicidae; genus Acromyrmex; species Acromyrmex echinatior. The sequence goes on along the minus strand of NC_141859.1, from coordinate 3,723,268 downwards.
ACGTGACGCGAGTTACGTGCGTTTCGCGCCGTTGCAGGAAATACCCTGCAGCGCAAAATAAAAGAAGGATTATCTCATGGATGCGACATAACATGATGTGCATTCTAGGAGCTTGCACTTCGATCGTGTGCATGTGTCAATGTTTGGGAATCTGATTAATGTTCAATGCTATGCGTGGAATATTCTGCTACAATGCATGAAATTTAACAAAATTCTAATAAAATTAACATTAACAATTTAAAAATAAATTCAATCTTGTTAGAGATTCTGTTATTCTTATATTACTACATTAAGCAACAATACAGAAATAGTCAAACAAATCGTTCGATTGCAAAAGTTACGAAAGAGAAACCTAATCATTAGTTTAATCATAAGATATTGAAATGTTCTTTATCACGAAAAGAAAACCTTTGGATCATCGATAACAAAACTTCGCATTGCGCGCAATTACAGTTGTCACCTAATTAATTTTCTAGAACATATTATGTTATACACCATCTTTCTTAGTATTCTATCTAATTTATTTCTCGGGTAATAACATTAAATAACTACTAATAAAATCTCACGTTACAATAAATGACTGTAACATCTAATATTATTCTATAACAATTTGATAAATTTTAAAATAAAGAAGCACTACGTTTGCTACAACTTATTTTTGCGTAACATAATCATTTAAAGTGTCCTTAAAGGCGCGTCAGGCTTTTGAAGATTAAAATCCCATATTAATTTGCAAATGAATTTGACAAATGCATATCAATAAAGCATAGTATAAAAGAAAAAATAATTTCTTTCGCTTTCTTGAAAGAGAATATTCCACGATACAAATATCAAATTAACAAAAAATTTTAAAAAATCCATGCAATCCTTGAACGCAATAAAATTTCAGGTATTATCATGAACATAACATATCATAAACATAACATATTCGTTGAATCGTGCAGGAATTTCTGGGCCGACTTTACCGACACGCAATATCCCACGTTTTCTCACAACCCAACCCGAAAGGGGTTGCTCTGATGAACAGGTTTCTTCGTGAAGAACGACTTAATTCTAGGGTTATGGCATTACCTGGGATACCGTGCAAGGATCACAGCTCAGATTTCGCGTAAAGGTTTGGCAATAAACAGAATTTAAAAATGAATTAAAAAGTTATTTAAATTTCTAACAACTACAATATTTTTACGAAAGTTTAAAAGAAAACTATTAAAAATGTTACTTCGAATTGCAACGCATAATATGTTAATTTTTCCCAAGAAAAGCTATATATTATCAAATGCCACAAACATAACTCATAATAAAAAAAAAAATGAAGAAGTGATATTTTCAGAAATTTACATAGCATACATCGTCGTATCATATCATTTTAATAAATTCTCAGAAGTATGTAGCGCTTCTAGTAAAGAACTAGTCGGGGCAATAATACAGTTTATCGCAATAATGCGCGCTTATGCAATTTCTAATTAAACTGAGAGAGTTAAATTGCACGTAGTGGTACATAATGCGGTAGAAGTGAAAAATTACGGATCTAAGCATAGAGCAGGCTGTAACCGCGACGGATTGGATAATGAATCTCACGTGAGATCGTGAACTGGTACGACGAGAACGTCGAGGTAATGACAATAGATGATAATGACAACGGCAGCCCAAGGAATGTGGATGGCACCGTTATCTCGAAACGACGTTATTGTTCCATTACCGCCACTTGAATACAAATCGGTCTTAATCGGCACACATAGGGCATCGCTATTATTGTAAAAATAAGTTAGTACGGAAAATTGGGAATGAGATAGGTAAGATACAATAGCGATGTACGTAATTAAAATGAATCCCAAAATAAACATGGTACCACCGTATATTATATTTCTGATAAAAAATAATATTTCAAATTATGAAAAATAATTTTTAATAGTTATTCAAATTAATTATCTAAATTAATTATTTAAAAAATAGCAAATGTAAAAGTCCCATTAACCATAATTTAATTAGTTGATAATTTATCATTTTAATATCATGTTTAATATATTATTTTACTATTTATATGTGTAATAATGTTACTTAATATTGTTATTGTAAATTGCATTTCTCCTCTATAATAAAAATATGTTAATTATGATATCAAAATAACATTATCATTTTGATTGTTTGACGTAAAGTCAAAATAACTAGCTTATATTTCGCACATATGATGTATTTTATCTTGTATAATGAGGTCAATCAAGCTCATATGCATACAACGCATCCTGTTAATAAACGATCAATAAATTAGATTTGGTTAGTATAAACACCCGACAGGCTTGTTGAAGTAATATTCAGCAAATTCAATGAAATATTCATATATCTAAGATAACGAGATTATTGAATAATCTCACGGCGACGTTTATTAAATCCAATTGTGATTCAGCTTCCAACTAGCAGATACATGCTATAATAATTATGCTCTATCAATTCTGCAACTATTGAATTATAACATTGGTTGATTCTGCAAGAATATTACGAAACGCCCATATGTTCGTATGAACATATTTATTTATCTGGCAAATCAACCTCAGGTTGATTAAAACTAACCAAAAAACAAAATTAATTTATTCTGAGATTGTACTACGGCGAAAAATATTATGTTGAATGTATTCTGTAACAACGATGTAAAATAATTCGTTAAAAATCATTTGTTTCTCCCTTTATCACGATTTTGCTGAAGAATCTAAAAATTTTGCTGCAGATATAAGTCTAAAAATAATTTTGTTGAATCAAAATAATTAAGTACGTAGAAACATTAAGAATAATGTTACGAAAAGTTTTAATATTCTAGTTTAAAGATCCTATAGAATTACTTTAATGGTCTAAAAAAATTATCCGTATTTAACTAAATTTTTAGATATTTCAACAAAATCGTTCTTTTCGTGCAGAATTGATTTGCAACAAAATAAAGTTAAGGAATGTTACTGGATTAGTGAAAATTCCTTCTTAATGATATTACATAACTAATATAATGATATTACATAACTAAATACGAGATAAGCAGAGAGGCGTTAACGTGGAATCGTCAGATGCAGAAATTCCGTCAGTGAATAATTGACATTCCTATTATGGATAATAGAGCGAATCTTTGTGCGCAACACGGAAGGGGCTTCTATTTGATATTAAACGAACCATAGCGCAAACTTCAATATCACGGTCTTATGATCGCGCGACACGATGGTACCGCGTTAGCGTGTACAAGATACACCCTTTAATCACGTACGAGCGCATGTCACCTGTGAAATTATTTATTAACTCCGCTCTAAATATTCAATCGGGCCCAGATTATAGTCGGAGACTGCACGTGACATCAGCGATGGAGGGGAAAGTATTTTCGAATCTGGATTCATAAACTCAACCATCGTGTTTCAGGCTCGAATCGTTAATGGGGTCGAGTTATATTGAAAAAGTACTAGAATATAGACGATGCGTTCATTATGAAAAATGTGTTTAAAGATTTAATCTTGACCTTTCGCAAATAGTTCGTACACGTCTCCGCAACTTTTATTCTTACTCTCGATCCACTTGTCCGTATTGTCGCCTCTTTCGTCTTATTCGGTTGATTTTAATTTTTAATTGCTATTATTCTATGTAAAATGACCCAGTTCTTAATAAAATTTCACACTGAAAATAGATTGTAACAACTTACGTGAGCTGAATAAATTGATACTACTTGCTTTTACAATTTTTTCGATTCCTCGTATATTCTCCTATTATTATCAATGCAATCTTTGTCATGGACTTTTATAGCTTTACTTTTGTAATTCCATTTTTAATAAAATAATTAGATAAAAAAACCTATCAAAAAAAAGAATCAAACGCAGTTCTTGATGTATGATCATATTATTAATCACAATTTATTCAAGAATAATAATTTTGTCACGCATCAAAAATCGCGTTTGATCGGCACTTCTAATTAATTATTTTTTTTTTAATTCAAAAGCTCTTCATATCTTTGTCTTCTTTTAATATCGTTTCAACACTTTCTATTCTGTACCGAAGCTATATTTAGTTATATATTCTTCGAACGTATAAGCGAGATATCATTGCAACATATATCAAATCGGAACAATCGCACCAATTAAGGTAGAATATTGCACAATTGCAGGCGATGTGAAATTTAGAGCAATTCTGAATTTTGTTGCGTAAGCTTTTACTTCCCGGACAAAGTCCATGAGAACGATTGCGAATAGAAGAAAACCGTGTGAGAGAATCGTGCACATGGACGTGTCAAGAGAGAGATGGCGTAGGTGCGCGCACAATTGACATTCCCATTACCGGATGATACAGGGAAGGCTTTGTGCGGCACGGCGGTAGTTTCCGTTTGATATCACGGCGCAAGCACCCGCGAAATTCGCATGCCATTCCTACAAACGCGAACGAAAAGACGCATCGCGTTAAACCGGCGGCTACGAATTTGCGGTGCGCTCGCTCTGATCTTGAATTTCCATCCTAAATCGCACTACATTTCCCACTACGTACGATTTCTACTAACTGCATGAAAACGTAACAAACAGTTAACATTTCGCTCAGAACCCAAACTCGAGGAATTTGAAATAAAAAGATGTGCTCGTCACAATTTCGTCGAGTAGCGAAACTAATATCAGCAGCAAAAATTTCTAGCAAATATTAATGCCATTTGTAATACATATGTTTACAATAAATTTTCGAAAAGATAAATGTACAATATTTTTCTCTAATCTCTATTGCGTCAAACTGATTAAAAACATTTATTTAATATTATTTATGATAACTTTTTTCTCTTATCGTTATAACATTTTATGAATCAATTTAAAATATAATAATTAAAAAACTTAAAATAATTAAGAATCTTAAAACAAAATTTTAAAATTGGATCGTATTATTATAATAAGCAATAGTATTGGGTCATCTAAAAAGTATCCGCGGTTTTTTGTCACTAGATGTGTTGACTATCAACACCATCTAGTGACAAAAAACCGCGGATACTTTTTAGATGACCCAATATAATAATATGATATGAAAAACTTCGCTAAAGTAATACATATTTTTCTTATCTATAGTATTAGTATCTATTTATTTCTGAACACATCCAGTAGAGATGATACCGGACGTAATAATCTCAATTATACTATAAAATTGTCTATTAATTTTTTTTAAGCAAGTTTTGTCTTCTGTTTAAAATATTAAAATTTTCTCTTTGGAAAAAAAACGTCATTATCTTTAGCCAAACAAATTACAATAAAATATGTGTCATATTTAACTTACGTTATTCGGCATTATCGGTAGATCAGCAGACAAGGTACTTACCTAAAACAAAAAGAAAGTTTCTAATTAGTCACAAATTCAAAGACTACATTAAACATTAAATACTATAAAAATTTGATTTTTATACCTATAGATATCAAAGAAAATTTACAAGATAAAACTACAGAATACTGTAAATTATGTTTCGCTTAATTCTTCGAATTGTATTTTATTACAACTTCAATCTTCCTACATAATTATCTAAACTCTGTTTTATTTATTTTTACATATTGGATTCGTCATTTTCAGCATCGAAGAGCTGCATAATTTATTGTTCGCGTGCGAGGTAATTTGCAAAATTTAAATTTGCTAAATTATGAAATAAACGTGCAAATTGACGTATAATTGAAACGTATAGACAAAATTTCAAAAGTGGCTGCTAATCGCACGACGTTATCACGATGGATTATTCACGGGCGCAATAAGACAACACTCATGTCGGCCATGTCCACGTCCATGGAATGGAAATTAGATTCATTCCCACACGCGATCCCAGTTTTCAGCAGGCACACAGAATCGATATCGAGTATCTTGTTATGCGTGCCCAATGGCACAGCGGTTCTCACATGCTTTCGATTACGAAAATATACGCGACAGATTTGACGACTTGAATATCCGTTTACACTTTAAATAGCATCTGTCACTAGCCGTCATCGAATTTAAATAAAACAAATCTGTCAGATTATTGTATATTCGTTATCGATTTTATTTATAGAAATATAAAATGCAGTATGAAATATTTCTAGAAATGGAGTCTTAATATTCTTTAATGTTTTATTTATCTCTATCTCAGAGAGAGAGAGAGAGAGAGAGAGAGAGAGAGAGAGAGAGAAAGGAAGATAAAAATTTTTATTGAAAACAATGCTTATAAAATGTAAAATAAAATAAAAAAAAATCATCAATCAGAACTTTCCGGGCAATTAAGAGCAATAATAGCACAGAAGTTGGTGCGTTTGATATCATATATTATTATCTTCACAATAGTATATTTCATTTTCTTAATATAAAATATCGATCGAACGTTTCAGCTTCATTCGAGCCATCTTCAGCGATGAAGTAATTACATATGATGTTGTTGGTTATTAAGAAAAAAAAAACTAAAAAAAAATGTTTCGGTATGAGTAACCGATTTATTTAATTAATATGCAACTAAAAGCTTTCTTATTTTTTCATTCAAAAATTATGTTGTTCTAATCAAAATTTAGTTATTGTAGCCAAATTTTGATTAGTCTGACTAAATTTTGATCAGAACAACAATTTTTTAATAAAAAGGTAAGAAAAATTTTTGTTACAAAAAATCATTTCTAAAATCAATATATTCAATATATCAATAAAATTGATATTCAAAATATCATTAAAATAAATGGTTATATGTAATATTTCTCTCAGTGTGTAGCATTTGTAGTAATATAAAACTTTTCTTAAAATAGCTATCAATAAAATGAATGGTCACATATTAGTATTATAAATAAAACATTATTTACGTATATCTAGAAATGCAACAATATTTTATTGAGATCGTGATAAGATAAATTGAAAAACGTATTATCGGAGCATTCCGAAATTTTTATTCACAGCGCATCAAATATAGGCAGAAAGATATTTAACGTTATATTTTTATACATTTTTATACAATGATTCGTATTGGCGTGCTTTTCCATAGATAGCAACTGCAGTCGGCCGTGAAAAAGGAATCGGGCCTCGTAAATTACATTTGCGATTTAATATCGGGACACCAATAAATCTTCGTAACAGTACACGACTTCAGCAGCAATGAGAAAGAACGTCTCTCCCTTGGATTTCTAAGTTGTCTCAAGTTAAGCTTCCCAGTCGTCTGTTTGCATACAATAGTTGAACGAAAGAAGATATACGCCTAGTTTTTATATGAAGAATATAACGGAAACTAATCAATCCGACAGACTAGTAATAATAGTTACAAACTAAAGGAATTTCAAGAAAATTGATTGAGTTTTTTTTATGAACGCTCTATATACAAAAATATTTTTACTCTGTAATCAAGCATTACGTTACGTGTACATAAAAAAAAACTAAAATAAAAAATAAAATCTAAAATAAAGGCTAAAAATAAAAGCTAAAATCTAAAATAAAAAATTGATCGTTTTTGAACTTCCAAACATGTACTTATTGTATCATCTCTTCAAAGATGTATCTAATTTTCTGCGAAATGATACGGGAAGAAAGTTTTTGCTGAAGTACTCAAAAATTTAGCCAAACAGATCTAAAAATAATTAGCTATCAATAAAATAAATGGTCACGTACTAGTATCATCAATAAAATATTATTCGCGTATTTCTAGAATTGCGGAATATTTCATTAAGACCTTGATGAGATAAATTGAGAAGCGCTGCGAATTTTTATTCACGACGCATCAATGGCGTGGAAATTTCAAGAATGCTGCAAAAAGTTTCGATATTCTACCAACATACGAAGGTAAGTTGGTAAGTCACTGATTTAAAAAAATTTTTTTTAAACAAAAATTCGATTTCTTTTTCAATTTTTTCATTATTGCTCCTTTAAAAATCACTGATTTATCAAACTACAAAATCAACATTCATTTTATCAACAATTATTTAATCTGTATCTAGCTAAATTTTTACATACTTTGGCAAAACTACTGTTCTTTTCGTGTAACTAAAATTTTAAATACTTCAGCTTTCCTTTTTGTATAATCCTACTATCTCGAATTATCGCGGGAAAAAGAAGACATAAACCGTTAGCTAAACGTCTTTTGGAAGATTCAGCGGACTTGCGACCGGAGAAACTCCAGGGCAGATCGCCAGTAGAGTTGTAGAAAGCCTCGATATAGCCGGCTGCGCCGAAGATATCGGGAACACGAGAGACGAGAGTAACCAGCAGAGATAGCCCCGTGTGGATGGGTCATCTCATTATCTCGGGGCGCATTTAACCGACGGATGCAAGCTACTTTTCTGAGATATCCTTGAGCCCTCTTTTTGCCGTATCTACCGACGGACGTGACGTCATACTGAGAAAAAAAAAATAACGATGTATAAGACTACGAAAAGGCTCCTTCGCGCGAAATCGATACCCTCGTCGTATAATAACCCCGCGGACATCGTCGCTAAAAATCTCGTGAAAAACGCGCAAATAAAGGAGTCCACAGGAATTAAGAAAAGAAAAGAATGGTCCAGCGTTGACTTACCAACTTTTCATCTTATACATATTGTATATCATGACATAAACAAGAAAGACGAATAGAGGGACAGAAAGACAGAGAATATTATCTGTCTATCGTGACGCCATTCGAGTTGCGCTTCGACGAAGCAAATATCGAGTTTAACGAGTTTTGCGAAACTCCAGCGATCACCAGATAAACCCATTAGGCGCGAGAGAAACTTTGGCGACGACGGAGTATCGAAAAGTACTGTCGGCAACTGTCATAATACACTGCTTTGATCTACTATCGATCTAAGAATTTTTTGTTAATAAAAATTAATTTTGTTCTTATTTTGATTAAATTTTCTTATTTTCTTATGTTATTATTTTATTATTGTATTATTTTATTTTATTATTTTTACTTCATTACAATATTTTATTATTTTATTATTGTAATTTTATTCTTTTATTATTTTATATGCATCAATACTTGTTTGTTTCTCTTGGCCTTTTACCTATATTGTGTAGCATAATATACGCGCTTGATTTTCATATTTTTTATTTAAAAAATTTCAAGTAAACAGTGATTCCAAACCACACATGTTTCAATAAAAAATTAGATAAAATATGTAGTGCTCATTAAAAAAAAAAAAACATTTTTATTTCACGCAGATCTTATAAGACGAGTTCCGAAACGGCCAAAGAATAAAGAATGTAGAGCGCCTCTGCAGAGCAAAGCACTCTAAAAGTCCAAAGAGAACTCGGCTTTGTTCGTGTGAAGAGTACACTCAAGTACAAAGATGCACAGCTCAAAAGCTTAGCTTACTGAGAACTTGAAAATTTTGAAATCTCTTATGTAGAGCGCAGCTAAAACAAAATCATCATCAGCAAAAGCTCAATTCGACAATCGTGCGTCAGTCATGAATAAATAAATAACATTTCGGAAAAAGGAAGGTAGACGCGCGCGTGTTGGGAAATTGTTGTCGTCTAAATTCGCTGAAGGGAAAGCAAGCAGAGACTAGAACGATGGATGATCCTGCAGAAAGCAGGAGAGAAGGATATACGCTTCGCGATAGAGGAGAGGAGGCTGCAGCATGCGTGGGCGGTAACGACGTAGGCGACAGGGGTTGCCAGGGACGGTGGGGGTGAGCTACGTGGGTGAGCCCAGAAGCAGGATACCCCCCGTCGGATGACTTAAAGAGACGCTGCGACTATCCCGGACCGATCGATATCCGCAGCAGCCGCCAGCCACGACTACGACACGCCGCGCCGTCAACGCGGGCTTTCCCGGACTTTCCTTTCCCCGATCAGAGAAATTATGCGTTCTTCCAATAAGTTTTTATTATTTCCACAGAATCCAATTACTGTTTGCACCGTTAATGCATTTATTAATTCGTGTTGAACGTTCCTTATGTCCGGACATTTACATACAATTTATTGTTTTAATCTTAAATGTTTTTTTTTTTAACGTAATATTGTAATTTGACTGTATTTAAAGATTACAATTAAGTTGTAATATTATATTAGAAAGAAAAGAAATTTGAGATAAAAAATAATATAAACAAATAAAGTTTCGTGTAAATACCAGGACGTAGATTTCTGGGGTGTTTGTCTTATTTATTTTTTTGTTTATCGATGACTAGTCTAGAAATAGAGAGACGATTTTGAACAAAGACGTCGTTTTATCTTTCTCGCTTCTCACATAATCACATTTCATTTTAAACCATTCAAATAAAAATTTCACTTATAGAACAGTTATTCGTGATACACCAGTAAACTTTATGACATTTTTTATTCGCAAATACAACTTTATTCCGCATTTATTATCTGCTTGTTAAAGTAGAAAAGTTGATCCTAATATCTAGATCGTTTTAATACATTTGAGTTGAGTAGATGGAGGACAAAGTATAGGTCTACGCAAACAAGGAGTTTTTCCAATTGGACAGATGATGCTGCGACTTTCCGAAGATAAAACGAAGATTTGCAAGTCTTTATGCTCGGTAATCGCGCATTTTCTTTGAAAGATCACTTCCTCTTAGGAAAATATATTATAACAGATAAAACAGCAACCGATTCTTTATGCATGTATTTGCGATTATCTCTCTCATGCATAAAATTATGAATGTGTAATTGCTTTACTTCGAAATTGTATTACCAGTAATGAAATAAATGCAATAGTAATAACAATTTTAATAATATCTGCATAAATTTTATAAAGATGTATAAATCTATCTATCTTTTAATACGTTAAATATACGTTAAATATCAACGCGAGTTTCTTAAATTAATCTCAAACTTATTGGCTACCCGTCGTCTTTGTTAACTTCTGACATCATTAGAGCAATTTCTGCCATCGTCGCAGTGATCTATTAAACTTATTAACATATAAAGCAAGAACGAAATTAAAAAAAGAAAGCTAAAGATATTATATTTAATCCTAAAATCCGCAAAAAAATGTGCGGAGCGAAGTGAATTAATCATAGAAATTCAGGCCTTATTGGATTTATTTGAAGGAACAGTATGGGATTCGTCGCGAGACGAGTAGAACGAATCATCTCATTCCACCGATTCAGATCCTACGCGAGAAGGAAGAATTTCTATTCAGCCGGACGAGAATTACGTCGCGACGTGCCTCATAGAGAGCGTTTTTCTGCAAAAATGAAAATTTAAGGAGCGTCCCTGCGCATTTTATTTCTCGATCTCGGGATAGCGTACGAAAATATCGCTCGCGTTTCGTCCAAGAATTAAGATCGATTGCTTGGGAATAACGAGCGAGAGGAATTTTGATATTGGAAACCGAAAATGCATTCATTATTCGGGTGAAAAGAATAAGGGGATAACGAGCGACGCTTGACGACATCGCGGAAGGAAAATGAAACTCTGCTGCAATTATTCCGTGAGGAAACGTGAGAGTCGCGCTAACGGTATCGCTTTGTTTCTTTACGTGGAATTGTGTTACAGTAAAATCTAGGTTTCTCTTCGTTTGCAACTCGGAAGTCATCCGACTTAATTGTCATTTAATTGTCTCAGTCTAAGAATGTTAAACTCCGCAGTTAAACTTTGAGAAGATTGCAATATAAGTAAAAACACTGATAGCTGTAAGCATTAAACTGTTCTTTCTGTGTGGGTTTTATTTAATATTTTTCTTGTTCAAGAGAGTGTTGCCATCATAGAATACATCTCAAATATCCTCCACTTAAAACAATTAAAATTTACTTTTAATCTTGTTAAAAGCAACATGCTGTAGCACAACGTTGTTCGAATTAAATTGAATTGTCTCTAATTTTTTAAGTGAAATATGCCACAACTATTCTATACAATTTTTCGACTTCTCGCTATTGGAATGACATTCTTGTTTGTTGTGCTCTTGTAATAAAATTATACGTTGTCTGGCACAATACCAAGCGCTTTAAAAATTTCACGGTCGTCTTTATGAAAGTCACGTTAGAATAAATTCGAGCACGGTAGGCAAACGAGAATTTCAGAATTCTAAACGATCACAATTATTCAAGCTTGCAGCTGTCAGTGAGAAAGCAGAAGACAATAAACTCTCAGTTGGCATCAGTAACACTTAAACGTTATAACCGGACAAACGCATTCTCGTTGAAACGTAAAATGTAATGCATGCAAACAGATAGAGAAAGAGAAAAGAGAAGGCGAATGCAACAGTCGAAACGTGAATGCTCTTTGCACAGATACGCCGCAAGTTTCGTTCTACTGCGTCCTATTGTACAACTCACGCGGAACATCCTGTGTATCCTGTGTACGCAAAGCGCAAGTTAAACTTAGGTACGACATATGAAGCAAGAAACTTCATGGAATTTTTCTAAACACGATGTCGACCACGGGTATGTGCAACGTGGAAAATCGCAAACAACTGCGTTCGCAGGACGATTGTGCAGGTTGCATTCGACTGCATTCTTCGCGTCACTTTCCAATTGAGAAGAAAGCTGCAGTAAACGCTGCTGTTGTAAATACCTGTCATGGAACTACCTGCTGACGCTTCAGAAAAAGCGTAGCGAGTTTTCCAAAAATTCCGGCAAAACTAGAATTTTCAGCTTTCAAAACGATTTTCATAAATCTCACGAAAGAGATTCGACGTAATACAAAAATGTAAATTTGTATACTCGCAGATTTCGAGAAATTTCGTGACAAAATACAATATTCTTTTATCTTAAGATTAACGCATGCTGTGGATTGCTAAGTTCATTTCCTTGAAATTGATTTTACTCGTGTTGATTGTGTATTACTTGCGCAAAGCTGTCATTCGTCGTGACTTTTTAAGAATATCGACAAACCGGAGATATGCATGCCCTCGTGACACGGCTGTTTATGACACATTACTGAGTATCTACGAATAATTAATGAAACTGTTGTTTCCGAGCAAAGATTACAAGTGGAATAAAATAATCATAACACAACGATTATTAAATATGTAATTATTGGCATTTTAAATCGTCAGTGCAAAGATCGCATTAACGCAAATATTAACTGCTTTCTATTATATTGACGAATATAAATTTATGATAAATATATTTACCATTTATATAGCAGTTCGTAGATAAAGCTAAGTTGGAGTATAATAGCGGGAATATGAATCATTATGATGAGGGTATTATATATAACACGTGTATAAACGGAGTTAACGAACAGAAAAAAAGATTCCCACAAATATAAAAGGATGTTACGATAATTTTGTAATGTTGTTTTTCTCTGAATAGCTTTTTTATCATACACAAGATCAATGATAATATAATAATAATACTGTTATTAAAAATCAGAAATGACGCATTTAGCGTTTTATTATAGTCAATCTATCATATCTATCTATACAAGAATGTATAGTTAAAGCTAGAACTCGACTCACAACCTTTTCTCCTTGAAGGCGTTATTTCCTCATAGTCGAAATACATTGAATTTTTGCAGTTCCTTTGCAGTATATTAAAAAATTCCTGATTTTTCTGCATCCCTCTTTCGCACCTTCCATTATTCGTTCCGAATCGAAACGATATTAAGAAATTCCTAATATTGAACATACCACGCATCTTCCGTTCGTTTATCCGCAACAACGACTCGAATATAGATTGATTGATGGCTATTAAAGATCCATCTGATATGCGCACTGGAATCGTGATACGAAAAAACATTATTCAATATATATCTCATAAATCGAAATTATTATATCACGTCGTTCCAAATAAAATCGATAACGAATTTTTGGTATCAAGCATGCAGTATCTTTCGATTTATTTATCTATAACAATTTGAAGGTTATCTAAGATCTGTTTGTTACGTATGTTTCTATCAGAATAGATATTATAAAACTAGAAAATATTTAAATATTTAAAACAAAATTTAAAGTGTATTGAAATGTACATGGAAGTTTATAAATAATGAATATTAATTTAAAATACGTTATATTTTCTCATTAAAAGATGCAACTATCCTATGTATTAATATCTATGCATATACTTCAAATGAAAAGAGAGAGACTTTCTTTGGAAATACATAAATACAATGAAAAAAAGATATATAAGTATAGGAACATAACTTAAGATACACAGCGACAATATTTACCGAACCAATTATCGCTTTACAGTGGTATTATAACCGATCGAGATGAATGGCTTCGAGTTGATGAGATGGTAAAATATTGACTAATGGTAAAGACGACGCACTTGATTCAGAGATGTAGCGCGTTGCAAACAAAAGGGATGGAAGAATTCGAAGCTGTAAGTATTTCGATGCGAAATTTCACTGGGGCGTTGCTAGGCAGCTGCGAATTTAACGTTTTAAGTATCCAAACGAAGGTTCGTAATAATTTCTCAAGGGAGGAAAAAATTCAACAGTGTCCCTTTGAAGCAAAAACGTCTCCAACGTATACCAAGTGTTTGGTCTCGTAATGCTACGTTCCGTTTCGAGTAAAATTTTGCAAAATTTAACGTAAAAGCTAATTACGAAGATATTTAATGATAAAGTACGCACAGTCAAAAAGTTAAATATAATTCTAAAAAAGATATATCTTTCAATATGGAAAATTAAACTTTTAATAATTAAGTTTAAACAGCGCAGAGGATGAATATTTAATGCTGACAACAAAATTAAATAAAATTTTAATGAAAATTTAATTCCTTCATTAATTGCGACGATAAAACAGAGAATAGAGTTTCATTTCCTTTAAACAATTTTCAACAACCGGTGATATTCTGCAACGAATTGGATTTTAAATCACGATCGATAGGATTCAGAATTTCTATCATTTCATTCTTCCATACTGGTACCAGCAGAAAACCGACGAACTCGACATAGATTTTGTTAATTCGACAGAAATGAATAACGTGTAGTTTTAGAAAATAAACTAGGTGACGTCACAAAGATAATCTTTTAAAGAATTTCATTCTCAAACACCTCATCATCGATCCAAGCTCAAGTGCAATCAAATCAAAAGATTCAAAAACAACGTCACTAATTATCTGTAAATACAATTACATACAATAAGTAGTTTAATAGTTTTCAATGAGTACAAATGCAACTTTATTATCAATTCTCTGAAGCTCAATTACAAATTTAATTCACTGCGATTAATTACGCGTTAATTTATTGAAGTTATCCATTTGAAAATGAATGTCAAATATGGGTGCAATTTAATATCCAAACGCTAAAATTAATCTTCATTAAATTGGAAACTATAATGATTCACGACCGAATTCAACACATATGATTCACAATTGAATTCAACATCCACTCCTGATTATGTCACGGATATTCGATAATAACTCACGAAAGATAAAAGTATGGCAATTGCGTATTCGCATATTTCGAAATTCGTTCTACTAACAGCGATTCAATTAGGATGGAACGCTTCGACCTACGCACATGCAACTATAAATTATCACTGATAATTCGCAACAAATAATACGATAAGAATGCGGTTTAACAAGTTCAATATTTTCTCGCTACGGATAATCGTCAGCATGAATATCATTGGAAGGAAATGTATGACTGGCGAGGCCAGCAACCTCGTTTTCTCCGATTAGCCTCGACCGTGTCGTCTCCAATTCTCAACCGACAGGCTTGCGTTTTCGTAAATTACGCCACAGTAAACATGGCAAATGCCAACTTCCCGAAATCTTCGCCACGATGTGTCAAGACGATTTATCTCAGCCGCCCGAGTTTCGCCAAGTTTCCAAAGGGAAAACAAGAAACACGATATTGAATATGCCATTGCATGCACTAAAATGACAATAAAGATATTGGTGCATCTTCTACCTTTGAGGATTACGGAAAGCGCGATGTAAAAAATTATGGGAAATGAATAACGTAACATACATGATTTAACTTTTAGCAAATTTCTGAAACAAAACGTGCATTTTTGTAATGCCACAAAAACATGTTTTAAATGATTTTTCAGACGCATCCTGTGCAATTCAATTGTATAATTATTTATTATTTATTGTTTATTTATTTATTACAGAAAAAAGTAATTTTTAACTACAAATTTTCAATTGAATTTATTCTACTTTTATATTCGAACTAAAAAAACTTAAATCTTTTCTTAATTTATAATATTCAGTAGTCATGAATTTTTAATTTAAAAGAAACATTTTTACGTTAATACAAAATTAATATAATATTTATATATATTTATATAATTTATTTATATCAAATCAAATAATTAAAAATTAATAATGCTGTCTAAATTATTTTCACGATAATTTAAACTTAATTTAGTAGATAAATCGATTGTTCATTTTTTACGCTAAAAAGATGTTTAAAAAAGTAACGATATATTTATTATGTAATCTATAACTAAAATATTATGTAGTAAACTAAATATATAATCTAGTAACTATAAATGTCATATACTGATATAAATTTAATTTTAGATTTTAGATGTCAAATGTCAGGCTATTGGATTGCGAGGATAATAGAATTTCTTCAACAAATCACTAATATGATTTTAGTTTCGTAATACGCAGAATTAATTTCAAACATTTAATATTTGTCAGTTTATATTTTCCATCATACACATTGTTAATGACGCAATTCGCGTGTCACTATGAATTTTTAATTCCGCAAAAATAACAGAGAGAAAAAATTATCCGCTGAAAAGTTTGTCAAGGGAATTGAATAAAAATTCCATATTGCGCATATAAATGTTCTACTAATAAATAATACAACTAATTCTATTGAACGTTCTGCCGAGCTTCTGCATGCGTTTTATATTCGTATTTGTAAATATTGTTTTATTCGTGCAGTAAAGTCTAGTTTATACAAAAAATACTTCACAGACAATTATATAGCCGAAAAAAAACCCTCCCTATTTGTTATTGATTTACCGATACATTAAATTGAAAATAAATTTAATGATTTAATTTAATTTATGGAAAAAAAAAAGCGGAATGTTCTGCTAATTGTACGCCTTGAATTTTCTCACGCCGTACCCAGTATTTGCAAGTGTTAATTCTCAATGCGCACATTCGTGCATGAAAAACAATGGGTAGACATGCAAAAAAGACCTTGACACGTATTTATCATAGGGTTAATAATGCTAAAACATAGCGCAGCGCAAACATTTCCCCCAATGATAATATTACATCATCGACAACGAATAACAGCAGATTTTTGGATTTAACGAATTTGTAGTCGAGTAATATTTAAAAGTTGCATATTCACATGAGGAATTACAATAAAAAATGAATATTTGATTTGTAACGCGATAAAAATGATTCATCTCCGCTCGAAGCAAAGAAATCTTGATTTAATGTAACAGAAATATTCATTTTAGTATACAAAAAAAGATAGATATTGATAGAACATTATTTATGCTGGACACGAATCGAAATTAATATGACGCATATCGAATATCAGAATATCACATCGCGCGCTTATAATAATTCAAAAACAAATTAAAATATTTTTGGGAGTTATCCATGTCTTTGCGAAGAATCGATATTTCGAAATTTCATTATATTAGGTGTTGGAATTAATTCGTAGCGTTTTTAATGAAAGAATGTTATTTATTTCACATGAGCATTAAAAAATACATTAATGAAAGTACTTCCCATCTCTTGTAAAACGCTACGAATTAATTCCAACACCTAATAATAAGGAACATTTGCAATTCATATCACCGACACATCTTTCGTTTAAAAAAAATCATAGTATAAAACAAATAGACTCAAATAGATTCTTGTAATAAATCCTAATATTACCTAATGAAAATCATGCGCTCATGAAATATGCGCTTATTAATTTGAAATAAAATATGTATGTTTTATTTGCAAAAAGATCGAGAATTCTTCTCATCGATGTTATCTTGCAAGCAAAAAATTAATCGCTATTAGCAAATACTGACATTACGTATCACGAAATTTAATCATATTGAAGCAAATCAGGTAATATTAATAATTGAAAAGAATATTTCGGTACAAAAACATTTTCGATATAAAAATGTTAATAGCGTAGATTATAATTGTAAGATTAACGATAACGTTTAGATACACTTTATTCTTGCAATGGCACCGTTTTATGATACATAACTCGATACTGTTGGAAAGAATATATAAAAATAGCCGCTTTCTAAACTTTCAAAAAGTTCCAAGAATTCTCGCACGCGACACTCAATGTATACAAGATTTTGTACTATCGCAAATTAAACACGCTTGATTTGAAGCGTACAGTGTGTTCGCAACTAAGTACGAAAGTAAAAGTAGCGAATAAAAATTTAAAAAAGAATATTAACATTAAATATAAGCCACAGTACGAGAATAAATCTGAAAAGCCTCCATAGCAAGTTTTAAAATACAAAAAGAAAAATAAAATAAAATGGAATTAAAAATTAATTACAGTTCCCACTATATTACGTAAATGTAAGAATGTTCATAAAAAATATATATATATATTATACAGTAAAAAGTTTTATAAAAATTAACATATATATGTCTAACTTTAGCAGTCGCGATAAAGAGCGAATTTCACCTTTTTCTTTCGACTTTTATTTATTTTTACGGTAAAGGGAATTCTTTTGAGTCGCGCGGTGCTGAAACAAAAAATTAAGCAGAGACGTTACGGGTGAAGTGCGTCACGCGTTTCACACGTGCCATGCAAACGAATATTGAGTGAATACGAAATGCGCGGTTAACCAAGGAAAAGAGATGCTCCTAATGTGAGAAGCACGTGCTGAGAATATCATGGACAACGCGGCATTGACGCCACAAAAACATATAAATAGTAAAAAAAAGAGAGGAGATATTATCTACTTTTAATTTAAAAGTAAATTTAAGCGATGTTACAAGCTTATAAACGTTACTGTCTTCCACAAAAAGTATTATATTCAAAAAGTCTCGAGTTTTATCATCACAAAAACGTTTAAGACGTTTAATTAATTACATTGAATAATATTACGATACTTTCGAAAAAAAAAAAAGATTTTATGATCGTACATATTTACTTTATTATGCAGTATTAGCATTGTAAAAATAGCTTTATCGTACGACTTGTACTTTTCTCCCTGAAAAAGATAATGCATAGAAAATATTACCGCTTTGTAAAGAAATACCCCTTTGAATCTCGTAGCCGCTTTTGTAAGGAGCACCGAAGAAAGGTTAAACAAAGATACCGTTCAAAGTAAAGTATCGAGAGATTGGCTGGAAATAACTAGATCTGACCTATATTCTGAAATATGCATTGACAAAAAAAAAAAAGACAACTACGCGAAACGGAAACATTGCACGAGAGGAATATACGCGACAATTCAAATGCGAGGCATATATATCTCTCGCAAAAACTGCATGTCGGCATTTCTATACGGAAGCAATACAGAGAGTCGTATGAAAATTGATCAAACGTGGTGCATCACCAACACAAAAGCTAACTTTTCGAACATGCTATATTGGAGAACAATTGACACTTGACCCATAAATCAATTTTTCAGTCAATAACGGCGCCGGCACGTTAGAACCGTGTCATCTATCCACAATATATCAGTATTCATAGTCGTGTATCACCTAATATTAAAGTGCTCATCGCTATCGCATAAACTACGTAATATTAAATTCAATTTTTTAAATATAACATCGACGTTAGAATCAAACTAAAAAATTAATTTTTTAATCCACAAAATGTTTTCATTTAAATATTAAAAATCGACTTAATATTTTCCCTTAAACATATTTCACATGCTATAACACAATATATGGAGGGCAAACAAAATTATGTAAACACCTGGGAAATATAACTTATTTTATATATTTTAATAACAAGTTAGCCTATCATTTATCTTTAATAATCCGGGAATATTCTTCTTCGTGAACCTTTAAATACGCAATTTCATCGAAAACTTGTAATAAAAAAGCGTCATATTAATTTAAAACTTTATTTTTTAAAAACACTGTCAATTAACGAGCTAATTCCATTTAATATTTGTTTGGTTTCTATTTATTTTTTTCAGAAAATTGTGATTAAATCTATATTCATATCTTCAAACAAACCGGAAAACAATTAATAATATACAATATGTTGTTAACAGTGATTTTAATTGGGATATAAAACCAAAATTGTTTACATAAAAAAATCAGGTCACTCTATTCACGAGTTAATATACATCTTATTTTTATTGGAATAATGTCATACATGCTTGAACAGTAGCAACTGCTGCAGTGCATACATTGTTATATCATTTTTCTAACAAAACTTTTAATTGTATAAAAAATACTGGGAAAGAAACTCTCATCTTGTTCTTCAAAATTGATCTTATTAATAATAAAATAGTATATTTCCCAGATGTTTATATTATTTTGTCTATCTCTTGTATCTTAAAACATTTTTACAAATTTATCAAATTTTTACAAATCTAGCGAACTCACATTTTTACACACAATATATTAACAGTATAAAACGTAAAAATTTACTTCGTCTTGCAAATACGCATCGAAAAATGACAGTTTAATTTCAAAAAAAAACAAAATTAATACAGTTATCAGTATCTATTTATCTGTGCGATAATATATTGATTTCAAGCTGGTTTACCACATGAAAAACTTCAATCGGGTTGGGTTACATCACAAATCGCGAGGACAAGTCAAATGATCAATTGATCGATTTCTCTGCGTGTCACCTGATTTGCGGCCGGGTAAGAACCTGTCTTGTGCAAAAAGCAAAACATTGGCTACCCGGCTACGCTACTATATGACAACGTGACGCAACAAGACGTTGTAAGAGAACACTGTTTCAACACGCACCACAACAACGTACGTAAGAAAAACACGTGCTCGGCTCTGTTGCTCTACGACAAGATAGAAAGGCTCCGAGGAAGCAACGAGGTATATGTACATGTACTCCACTCCCTGCTCCAAATTATTTTGCGGTGTAAGGTGTAACACACACGCAAGATTTATTGCAGCCGACGCGAACGACCGGGCGCGCAACTGTATACCGTACTTTGTCACACGACGAGAATTATTTTACTCGCCCGAGGGGGAAAGATTAAAAGGTGAAAAAAAAAGGGGGGAAATTATACGTCAGCGCTTTTTTTGCATGTTTTTAATGAAAAAATATGCTAAATCGTTTTCCGTGCGGCGAGCGGATGCGGTGTAAATCCAAGTCGCTTGGAAAAACGTGATGTTGAAGGCGAACCTAGAGAAACAAGCCGGGACGGAAGTGTTTACAATTGTCGTATCGTAAAACGCAATATTCTGGTAGCGCGTGACCCTGATTTACCTTCCCCGAGATCGCGAAGAAATTCTCGGTTCGCGAGAAATCGAGTCCTTGCGTGCGGTGTCGATTTGTCGCGCGACATTGCGTTTTCCAAACGATCGATCGTTTTACGAGGCTCGATGTAGTATACATATAGAGACAATCGATATCGCATTCGTTTCCTCGATTCCTCGATTTTCGAAGCGGACGACACGAAATTTTGATTTCGAATAGACAACCTCAAGAATTGATCGTTTGAACTTTTGATTGATCTATTATATTAAGATGCTTAAGATAGAATGAAAGGAATACATAAAATACACTGAAAAAATATGAATATTTGTTTAAACATTTTTACAAAATGTAAATATATACTTATTTGGTACAAAAACTATTAATTCGATTTAATTTTTTTTTTCAGTAAACATTTATTTAATGTGAATTTATTTACTTAGTATTATTTAGAAATACGTATTAAATTTTTTTTTCATTGTAGAATAAGGTTTGTTTTTTCATTTTAACTTGTGGTTTTCAAACGTAAGGTCGTTTAACTTAATGCAAAAATTGTGTTCCTCTGGCTATGTTTAACTAAGCTGATGGTTTTGTACCTTCTGAAGTTACTCACACTACAAAATTATCAGCTTAGTGATCAAACATAGCTAAAAACACAGTTCTTACATCATCAGCTTAAGTCTACACAAGTTGACCAGAAAATGAAAAACTGGACCAAAAATTTAATGCTCACAATGCTAGAAATCACAAATCACTCCGATATCTCGGACAGAGAAAGAATTAACAAATCACATTTTGACCTATTCGACACACATGACCAATGCGATTAGTCAATTCTTTCTCCGTCCAAGATCTCGGACTGATTTCTAGCATCGTGGATAAAAGGCTTTGAATGTATAGATATTTGTCTCATTCTATCTTAAGCATTTCGTCTAGCATAGAAATTTCAGAACGCTGTTCAATTTCTAAAGCGACATTTATTAGGTGTTGGAATTAATTCGTAGCGTTTTTAATGAAAGAATGTTATTTATTTCACATGAGCATTAAAAAATACATTAATGAAAGTACTTCCCATCACTTGTAAAACGCTACGAATTAATTCCAACACCTAATACAATGAAATTTTAAAGCATAAAACTTAAGGTTTGAACCGTGAGAAATTGACCAAATCATAATTGAATGTGAGGAGATCGATCATGATTTCTTACGGCTTAAAGTTTACACGAAAAGAACAATTCTGCTGATTTAAAAATTTAGTTAGATACAAATCTGAAAATAATCTTGTTGAATCATCAAAATAAAAATCTCAAGTACAATAAGCAAAATTGCAAAAAGTTTTGAGTCTAATAATCAATTTGATCGTCCTATATAATTATTTGAATAATCCAATAAAATTATTTTTCAAATTTGTATCTAGCTAAATTTTTAGATAACTAGCAAGCTAGCTTCTTTCCGTTTAAGTTTTCATGTCTTAAAATCTCATTGTAGACGCCGTTTTATTCTTTAAGTTCTGGACGGTTCTCTCATGGAACTATCGACTTGTGGAACTTCACATCCAAATGTACACAGCCTACCAAGGACGGAAAGAAAAAGGTTGGCTTCATTGTGAACGAAATTCAATCTTCTACCGACAACTGTGCGTACAAAGGAGAAGGGAGGGGAGGCCTATCTTTCGAGAGTTTCGAGCAAACCCAGGGACCCGGGAACCCGGGGACTATTCGCCGGCTTCGGTCCGGAAAAGCCGGTATTCCTTTTCGTTTTAGAGCGTCTACCTGCGCTGGAGCATATACGAAACGCGTTTACAAAAATAACGTGCGAGCGCAGCCGAAGCCCGAACAAAAACCTCTCATTCCATGCTCGTTTCACGTTACCCTCGCTCCAACAAAAATTTCAGACGCCTGTAGTTACACGTTATTTTAAATATATCGATAACGGAGATACGTTAAAAATTGCGGAAATTTTTACTGAAGGTATGTTCGGCAGAGAAAGCGAAATAACTTCGATTTATTCGATTTTTTTCAAACTGCATTTCTCATTTACATGATCTACCTATATCGACACATATCTATTGTAGATACATAGGTGTTTAGAAAAAAAATATGTTAAATTCCCAAGATCATTGAATAAATATCTCGTTCTCATTATACGTTCATAAATCTTGTACAGAAAAAACGATTTAGCTAAAGTATTTAAAAATTAAGATGCATATCTAAAAATAACCTTTGTTACATCATCGAAATAATTATATAGGAAATTCAAATAATGAACAATGCTGCAAAAAGTTTTGACATTCTAGTAATTAGTTTAAACGTCCGATATAATTATTTTGATTTAGCCCAACGTAATTATTTTTAGGTCTGTATCTAACTAAATTTTTAGATACTTCAGCAAAATCGTACTCTCCGTGTAGGAAGAAATGCTCGAATAAACGTTAATTTACATTCAGATAAAGCATGATAGTACAATGCAATATTCAAACGATATACATGTTCCCTCGTTTATTCGATTTTTTAAATATAAACTTTTTTAAATATAAATAATCTACGATATATAAACATGTATTTATTTAAAAAATACATCTCATTCTTATTACATGTTCTATTTTTGCTCTAGAAAAATAAATTATTTTATTCGTTTCATTCTATTTCTATTGTCATCGACAAACTATTATTGTTTCTCGTTAAACTCAGATTAATTCTAAATGAGGGACTTGTCTTGAAATAATTTCCCATAATTTTTATGGGAAATTCAACCCAATTCATAAAATCTGAAAATATACACTAATATTCGAATAAAGCACGACACTGTAATATTCCCAACGATACATGTTCCTCAACAATTACTCTAATAAGAATTTTGTATCAAAATATAAAGATAAATAAGATAACGTGTCATTATCAAAAAACATTCAAGCGTTATCATTAACCCCGCGGATTATTTTGAAACGTTGTTTACCAAAGTTTTAATTTACCGCATGCTCATCGAGACGCGACGTGGCTATTTTACTTTCACTCGGCCGACGCGACGCGACGCGACGCAATGCGTCGCATAGGACAACGGCGTCCCTCTCGCTGTCGAATAAATCAAAGAGAATCTCTGTGCTCGTTTCACTAAAACGAGCTGTGCGCCATCGACGACAACGAGGCGTCTACATCTCTGTTTCTCTCTCTCTCTCTCTCTCTCTTTCTCTCTCCGGCCGCGTCGCGTCGGTCCGAAAACGAGCTCTAGCCCGACTCTCTCGCTCTTTCCCACGCTCCCTCGTCCTTTCCCTTTCTCTTTCTCCCTCTCTTTCCCACCGTCTATCTCTCGCTTTCCCGTTCGTGGGCGCAGAGGCAAACGTAACCTACAACACTGTAATCCCGACCACGGAACAAAGATTCACCAGCCGGGAGAACAGTGGACGCCAACGACGCTCAAGGACATTCGCCGTCAGGTTCTCTCGACGCTCTCACGCGATTTCGTGCGTCTTATCCGTCGCCCGCGTTGGCGCGACGAGGAAACGACGAGAGAGGAGTCGAAGAGAGAAAGAGAGAGAAAAAGGAAAAGGACGCGAAGGCAATCCGGCAGGACAGACACGAATTGGATCGATGAGAGTTGCGCCGTGCCGTCGTGCCGATTGGAAAAAAGCCACGTGTTAAAATTACAGAAACTCAAGCGCGCTTCTACGCGAGGAGGGAAAATAAACAATATTATTAATTGACAATGACGAATCATCGCGTTAGGAAAGACCTGACGCGTGGATGCAACGGATTCGTACGTTCCCGAAAAATCCTAACGATCTTGAAGCCGACAGACACAAAAGCTCCGTTGCTTGCACTTTTTGCACTCGAAATTTCTCTTTTCGCTTTCTCTTTTTACCCGACTACGATATATGTTTATCTCTTTTCAAATTTTTAGGGATTTCAAGCCACGTGGATGGATCTAAGAATAGAAAAGAATTCTTAAAATTCTTCAAGGGTGAATCTTAGTACGAAAGAATAGAAATTCTGCCACTCTCGAAAAGAAAATTGAATGAAATTTTTTTTATTTGAAAGAATTAAAATTAACACTCGCAATTTTTTGGAGTTAATCTTACTTAAAAAGATTGAGATTTCAGTATTTAGAAAAATTCATTCCAAAGAAGCCGTTTTTAAAAGAGAAAAGAAGTCGGTTTAGAAATCGGCTATTCCCGCCACTTCCGCCCGGTTGTTTCTCGCCTCTCGGCGAGTGACGGGTTCTCTGTCGGCGCGGGTAACGCGCCGACGGAGAAGCGTGGTCCGCCGATCCGGCGCCTTCTATCGAACCGACGCTTCGACGTCGGCGGTCAGAGAGCCTCGTGCAAACGACGGACGAGGGAACGTGCAGTCGGCACGCAGCCGTTGATTTATTTAAGAGCCGCGGCGCGGCCGTAGCGAGAGAGACGCCTCCTGCCTCGATTCGCGTTATCACTCGCCTCTCATCTAGCATAGCTGTTTTTAACAGTAGTAACGTAATAAACACTTACAGGGTAGTACATCCCTTGCGGAGGAAGGAAAAACGCCCCAGAGCCCCACAGTTTGAGGCCGTTTTGCTCCACCGTTGTGCAAGAAAACAAATCCGTCGTTCCGCACCACCGCCTCCCCCCCCCTTTCACCTCCACCGTATCCTCCTCCTCCGCTCCTCCTCCTCCTCCTCCTCCTCCTCTTCCTTTTGTTCCAACTGGCACTCCTATCTCTCTCTCTCTCTTTATCTATCTCTCCGCAGTTGGATGCACTACGCGTTGCTTGGCAGCAGCACGTCTCTTCGCCGTGCACAGCGCGGAGGCACGACGTTAAAAACACAAAAACGGAAACGGAACCAAGCGACGGCAACCGGACGTTTACCGTCCACCTTCCTCGGGCTACCGCACTCAACGCGACGACGAAAACACACGCGAGGAACACACGCACGCGCGCGCGCGCACAAGTTCTCGGGGAGCCCACGTACCGAATTATAGCGCACGTTCGAGAAACGATGGTGGCGGCGACGACGACGACGACGACTCAACGACGGCAACGGGAGGACTTTACGCGTTTACTTGCCAGGACGCGAGCGCGTTTACACCATACGCCGGAACGCTCGTTCGGCTCGTGTTCTGTCACCCTCCTCTTGGCACTCGGCTGTTCCAATCCTCCCCTCGATGTCCACTCGGCGATCGCCCCGTTTCTCTCCTTTTGTCTGCCTTGCCGTTGACGATTCTAACTCCACAACCGCCACCGTACGTGGTCCCGCTGTGACTAACAACGATCCCGCTATCAACCGGCGCCATTGACAACTAGCGCCACCAGCCACGCCGCCAACAGCGCCGCCCCGCGGTCGCTCCGCGAACCACGGCGAGAATCGAGCGCTCGATCGGAGCGCATGTGTTGAGCGACGCGGTTAATTAAAGCCGTTTCGACAAACGTTATCCTTACTTATCCTGTATTTACTTATGCGTTTGTTATACTTATGCCAACATTTAGTAACTATTCATCGAAAAAGCATCACGAGCATTGCCTAATATTGATAAAAACAATTTTTCTATCTGAACTACTTCTGACTATTTATTACTGCACTTTCTCGTTTTCCAATAAAAAATTTATCTGAAGGATTAAACCAATTTTTGCAGAGATGCTTTTCCCATTTTATAAACAATGTAGTATTATGCGGATATTATTATTGCATTGATAGAAAAAGAAGATAAATAAAAAATTATGCATGTATGAGATAATAAAAGAAAATTGACCGTAAATACTATATATAATATTTTTTTGTAGGAAAATAATACACTTTTAATTCATTTGTTTTATCACACTCTGACAAAAAATTAAATTTTATACACTGTACTATGGTTAAATAGTTCCAATTTTACAAATTTATAATTTAAAAGCATACATTATAATTATATAACCTATAATGCATTACAATTATAATTAATTGTTATATGTTATACAATTATATATAATTTATACATTATAAAATATATGTTATATAATTCACATTATACATAAAATTTATATCAAGTTTGCAATATTCGAATTTTGAAAACATAATTTTAAAGAATACATTATAATTATATAACACAATTACACGTTGAAATTGTATTTATATTACACAATTATATTAATTCCTTAAAATTTTATTAAGCTTTCAAAATTTAAGTACCTATAATGTAAATTTAATGTACGTATTACAATTTATTACAATTGTATTGAAAGTGAAGTTACAGAAATTGGATATTCATTTTCCTAATTACTTAAAACATTCCAATTCAGAAATGTGAAAATGCTCTTCTGAAAAGTTGAAGTTAAATTTGAAACATTTTCTATCAACACAATGATACGTTTTAATTCGTAAATGTATATTTATATATGTTTATGTAACTACAAAATTATACAAAAGTATTTTGTATAATTAAATAATTTTGATAATTCGCTCAACACTTTTTCTGCATTAAACTTCAATTACCGCACAGTTATTGTAATTTATAATTATACTTTTATTACTCCCAATTGTCCATTATTTGAATATTAATTTGTTGTTAAAACGTGTTTAAATTTCTTTTTAGCACATAAACACGCAGAGAATAAATTGGAAACAATCTGAAATAGTCACGAAGATTTCGATTCATTTTGAATTGTTCTCGGAGATGATACTCGGCAGAGAAAGGTGCAAAGATGCTCATCGGGTGGGTGATAATCGGTTCCTCGTTTATTTTCACGATTCTCTAGGAACGTGCTCGAAGCACCAAGCAATTACACAAAATCGTTCACCGCTCGTTACTCGTCTTCGCTAATCGTCTTCTCAGGCCGCACATCAATGACATGCTCATTATTGCTTTAATGCCTTTAATGCCGCTCACATTCTTTTCCTGATCTCTTCCGATAAGCGCGCGACGTGACCTTTTTCATTCATCTACAAGTTTAATCCACAGTGCTCTCGATCACTTCAACGTGAGAATAAGCTGCGTCAGTTCCATAATCCGTGTTTCACTCGCGCGAGTTATATGTACCGCCTTAACAAAACTTCTCGTATAATCCCCATGGATTATCCATCTAATGGACTCTCAAAATTTTACCAACTCCTAGTGGTTTAAACTTCATTGAATGAAATACTTAATGTTCCTCCAACATCACAAGAGTCATCAAAGATAATTAATTACTCATGTCCGACGTGTAACTATACAATACTATACATGTATATCTCACATAATATACTTTTCAGAAAATAATTTTATAAATAATTTATTCAAATTAATCGATTCTATGTTTAAATATCAAGTATTATAATGAAAAATTTAAATATTTTGGATTTGTTGTAGAAAAAAGTATTAATTTATAAGTAAAATTCAAATGAAAAAAAAATAATTTTTCTATACACAGAAAAATACATATCGTAAGTAATAATTACTTGTTTCAAATATTTCAAAAGTTTATATATCCGCTAATCATAATTTCATAAGTAAATTTATATAAAATAAATTTATATAAAATATATTCTGAATATCCTAGTAAATTCAATTAGGATTATTAAATTAAATCAAATTCAATTTTGCTTATTATATAAAATCACTTTTTAGAACAATTTTTATAATATTCTTCAAAAATAAATTACTGTTTTTAGTACATAATAATAAACTCTTTCTAAAATTTGTATATTTTAATATGATTATCAAGAATTTCTTTGTTAAAGATAAACGTTATTTAAAAAAAAAAACCAAATTGAGTAATCACTTTTTTTAGCATCAGAATGATATTTTTCTGTGTATCTAAAAATTTAGATAAATCCAAAAATAATTTTGTTGGTCCACCAAAATAATTATACGTAGAACTCTCAAGCATGATGAACAATGCTGCAAAAAGTTCTAACATTCTAGCAACCAGTTTGAACATCGTAATTATTTTGCTGGTCCAACAATATTACAATATACGTTCAGATCTGTATCTAATTAAATTTTTAGACATTTCAGCAAAATCATCCTTTCCATGTATGTTTAAAAATATAAGTTACTTAACTGTTTTTTCTTTTCCGGAGAATTTAAAAAAAATCATAAAGCTCCCTTTATATAATAAATCATGCTAAAAGCCACACTAAAAAGGATACAGGAAAGTTGCATCGTATTTGTTCAAGAACTATTAACTTGAGGTAAGCTTGGTGTACGTGCTTCGAGTTTCCAAGTGATAAGTTATCGATCGCGGTCTGTAATTATGACGCTGGTGCTGGTAAGCCCGGGTTATACCATCATCTAAAGGCGGCAGACTATTATTTCAGTTTGCCTCGTCGCGCGTTCGTCGCGTTCGTCGCGTTCGTCGCGTTCGTCGCGTTCGTCCGGTTCAATAAAGTCAACCGGGGCGCTCCAAAGTTTCGTCGACTGACGAGAGCGGCGTGGAAAAGTTCGGTAGAGAAGCTGCCGGAAACGCGGAGACAATGAAATCCCAACAATTTATATCCCTGGAATTTGGCCAGAGACCGTCCGTTTCCCGCTCTGCGCCGTTCACCGCCGCGGCGCGGAGACGAAGAGACGAAAAATGTTAAACGCGCGATACCGCGAT
Source organism: Acromyrmex echinatior (assembly GCF_024713525.1). Lineage (NCBI taxonomy): Eukaryota > Metazoa > Arthropoda > Insecta > Hymenoptera > Formicidae > Acromyrmex > Acromyrmex echinatior. The sequence goes on along the minus strand of NC_141859.1, from coordinate 3,693,590 downwards.
GTTTCACAGTCGCTGTAATTACAATTTATAACGTTGGACGAGATGTACTCGGATTTTTCTCGTTGCTGATATACACCGCGACGTATATTCATTATTAACGACGTAAATTCCCGCGGATTTGGAGTTCCGCGATATCCATGAATAGACGCGCCGTCGAGTCTGATTTAAGTTTACGGTTCGTTATAGTTTATCACTATAAATCGATCGTTACGTACTCTCTCGTTATTTTACATCATGTTACCTTTTAACAATGTTAACCGATAACAAGCGACGGTAGGGAAAAGATATAAACAGTAAATATTGTGTTACGGACGGCCGTCGTTTCGCCGGGCAGTTACATATGCAAAAAGTCGGAAGTATTTCGCTGCTTATAGATTGCATCGTGTATGTATAGCCAACGTTATATATAACGATAATCAACCTGCGAGGCGACCCACAGGGGATGCGACCCCTCTTCGGATCACCATAGAAACCAAGAGATGAGACGAGAGGGTGTGCGCAAAAGCTATATAGTGCTTATGTTAGAATAACGCGACCGAACGCCCTTCAGATGGAAAAGGGATTCTCGTTCTACTGTCGGTGACGTGATAGCTAGTGGAGATATCAAGATATCCTCATCTATACAGGATATATGCACGCGACGCATTTACTATACTATTGACAATCATAAAATTGTATTGTAATATCGAAGGAAATATCAAACGCACACGGTTCACCGTAACGGTGATCGTCGGAGTACGTTTTTTCTCGAGAGAAAAGAAATAGAAGTATTAATAGAAATTTATAAATATTAAAAGCAAAAACAATGTATATAAACTTTAATCAATTGTTTAATTATTTTATTAAATTTCTATTAATTTTGTAAATTTTAAACGGAAAAGACGGTTTTGCTAAAATATTTACTAATTAATTTAATTAAATACAGATGTGAATATAACTTTGTTGGATCATCAAAATAGTTATAAATGCTCAAAGGATTGGTTGCTAAAAAATAAAATGTCAAAACTTTTTGCAACATTGCTCATTATACTTCAATATAATTATTTTGTTGGAACTAAATTTTTAGATATTTTAACAAAATCATTCTTTCCATATGTATTTATAAGAAATTTTAGAAAATACTATACACAGAAAACTATATACACACAATTTACTTTTCAGTCAAAACAACAAATTTTTATTCTACACGGAAAGAACGACTTTGTTGAAATACATAGAGAAAAAGATTTATTTGGACTCACGCGCGTTAGAATTCTATTTATATTTGTTTCATTGAAACAAATTTAATTTTAAACGAAACATTTTTTGTTTAATCGAAAAGATTTATTTATAATGCAAAGAATCACATTCTTAATTTAAACATTCATTTATACATGGACTATTCCAATGCATTTGGTTTAATTTAAAGAAATCTTTTCTCTGTATATTTAAAAATTTAACCAGATATAAATCTAAAAATAACTTTGTTGGCCTATTAAAATAATTATATACGACGCTCAAATTGGTTATTACACCGAGAAAAAAATATTAGGTGTTGGAATTAATTCGTAGCGTTTTACAAGTGATGGGAAGTACTTTCATTAATGTATTTTTTAATGCTCATGTGAAATAAATAACATTCTTTCATTAAAAAACGCTACGAATTAATTCCAACACCTAATACATTGAATTTTAATAAATATTTATTTGAATAATGCCAATTAAATATTCACAGCAAATAAATATTTACTCAACAAAAAGAAATTATAAATATATCAATAATCATTTATAAATATATCATTAATTTTTTAAATAAATAATCTTTATATTTAATAAATATTAAGTGGGCACTATTCAAATGACTTATTAAAACATATATATATTTTTTCCAATATAGAAAAATTTTTGGCAGCATTGCTTAAGATTTCTACATAACTACTTCGGTCCAACAAAATTATTTTCAGATCAGTATCCATCTGAATATTTAGATACTTCAGCAAAATCGTTCTTTCCATGTACATATTCTCCAATTATACCAAAAGGCATTAATTTATAAGCAAATATATTAATGCAATACAAGAATTAGAGACAAAACATATTTTCAAATTTATTTCATACTTAATCTGCGATTATCAGTTTCAAACCTATCCTTCCCTCAATATAATCATAATTATACTTTTTGCAGCGAGCTCTTCGACAACAGACAGCATACGATTGTATGAAACCGATTGTAAAATTGTAGCCTCTCATTTTCTCTCCCACGGGCTCGGTTGTTACTGCTGCTGCTGCTGCTGCTGCTGCTGCTGCCGCTGCCGCTGCAGTTTCAAGTGCACTCGGGGTGGCCGCGCGCGCATATTTTTAGAACCCTCCACGCGTGGACGTGCGTTGCAGCTGGAGCGCACATGCGCGCATATCCGACAAACGACGACGCCATTCAGAGTCCTGGTATGCCAGTACTCCGCAGCTTACACGATCCTGATACTATAAATGTTTTACGTTCGACCTCGTGGACACGCTGCGGGGTGAACGGGGAATCCTGAGGGAGAACGATAAGGGCGAGCGGGGAGAGGAAGCGGAGAGAGAGAGAGAGAGAGAGAGAGAAAGAGGAGGATAAATTTATCAGATCTCTCGGAGGGGAACAAAGTACCGCTGCGCACGAGGCATTATATGAATATGGGGCTGAGGAATCCACGCACGCTTGTTATATCGGGAAAAGAATCGCGGCATTAGAGTCGCCGAAGATAATTATCTGCGCGATGATAATAATACGGTACGAACAATGCTGCTGACGATTAACATAATGGAAATTCTGGCCGACAATCACGTCGCGAGTCACGCCGCGCAATGAAATCACGGATGAATTTAATAATTAAATGATATTGCTGCATCTAGACGATCTAATGAATATTTGATTAACGACCTGGTTAACTTGGAGTTTACGAATGACGTTGGTATATATTATTATTGTCACCGAGTTTCTTATATACTGCTAACGCGACAATTTTATTTCAGTTCGATAAGCATTTCTCATGCACGTGTCGTATATTTCTCATCCCCTCTTCCCTTTGCGTTAAATTATATATTTCTATTACTAGGTCATACAAAATGTGCACGTTTTTCTATAGCAGCTCCACAACTATTAATAATGATTTACATTGATCTTGAATTGAAATTTAAAGCAACTTTGGCAGGAAAAATATGACCGTGGCCAAAATTAGTGCGGTAATCTAAAAGTCAAGTGCGGTAAGTTACGCGAAATCACCATGAAAATGAAACGTCTTGAAAAAGAGAAAAAAAAGACCGATGGCACATCGCGCGAGCGCATAAAAATCGCATGAGCTATTTCTCAGGGAAAAATCCAAGCTACGTCTCTTATATATTCGACTCGACTATAAAATATTTCCCTAGAAAGAGAGAGGGGGGGGAGGGGGAGGGAACGACGGGAATTCGCCGCATAGCAACCGTTGTACTGACGATGATATCTCGGTTTATAGGTCGTCTTCGATTTTTCGAATCTCTTTTCCCCTTTTTATGATACTCCAGAGGCCCAGCCACGGATTCCCAGAGGTGACGAAGAGGAACGTAGGAGGCACATTCTATAAGCCGACGACGACAGGAGGATGACGCGAAGAGATCTATTCTAGTAAAAAAGCACGATGAATTGCTCGTCGCTCAGAGCGCGGGATTTCGCGAGGATCGCTCCGAACGAAGCCCTCCGATTTAGCCTCTCTCTATATCCCTTAATACCATCGCAGGACCGTTCCTTAAGTTTGATATCACAGACGCCGCTCTAATGGAGGAAAATAAGAGAACGTTCCGCCGTCTAGCAAGAAAAGAAGCCGTTCCATCTGCGTGATTATCAGTCTCGAAGAATCAGATTCATTAAACAGAAGGATTAGTCAGTGAAGTAAAAGGAAAAAGATCGCATGAACCCAGAACGAACGATTTTTCCAAAGTATCTAAAAATTTAGGTAGATACAGATCTGAAAATAATTTTCCTGTAAATCCACCATCAAAATAATTACGTAAGAAACTCAAGTATAATGAGGAAAGCTGTAAAAAGTATTGACAGTCTAGTAACTAACTTGAGTGTCTTACATAATTATTTTTATAAGAAAATTATTTTCAAATATAATGTCTAACTAAATTTTTAAGTAAATCAATAAAAATGCATTCTCTTTCCATGTATAATATAATCAAATGAATTAAATTAAATTGCTTGCAAAGAGTTAATAAGAGTTCTTAATGTTAGATATTTTTTGTTAGTTTTAAAACAACTATGATATATTTTTATATCAATGAAAGATTTCACGAATGTTAAAAAGAGATTTCCATAGAAGATTGGAGTTGTAAAGAGACAAATTGCTGACTGATAAGCGCAATCGGTCGATTTGTACTACTCGATATCACGATCGGTGTCACTGTTTCAAGGATCGGCATCACATCGTGTATCTCTCATGGAACTGCCTACACTCGACGGGAGAGAATCTCGGAGAGGCGTTTCCATGACGACTATGAGAGCGAGTGGCACTGAGAATCCACTAGTGAGCTAGCATAGTGATTCATCGCTAACGTCGCGATAATCTCGCTTGACATGTAAAGAGGATTCAAAAATACTAGTCCATTAGATATGAATGCAATGCGAATTAAAGAATAAAAGTTCACGTTCGCGTCAGCCGCGCAATTTAATTTTCTACATTGTATACCTATAGAAAATCTCGCGATACAATCGAGGTATATTGCGCAATATGGAAGTGACATTTATCATACACTGAGAGATAAACAAGTTCAAAGCTTCTATAATGAGAAATGTCATTGCTGTATTGCGTAACATGATTCAACCGATACCACCGCGCTCTGCGCAAATTTACTCCATTTCCGATCAATACGCGACCGACCAACAAACTGTTGTCCAGTCTCTAATCGATATTGATCAACAATAATAATGGACTATTGCGAATGGACTGTTGTCGCGTTCAAAAGGATCATAAAATTAGTTTACGGAATAATTCAGCGGACTGGTTAATTATTACAAAATTTTCGATTTATATTTTAATACACTGTAAAAAATAAAACGTTAATTTTAACTTAAAGACGGTAATGACGGTAACTTTCTGAGACATGCAAAAATTTCAAATATTTATGTAATTAATTTTAACATTTTTGCATATCTCAGAAAATCCATTGTACATCTTTAAGTTAAAATTAACGTTTTATTTTTGTACAGTGTATGAAAAGAACGATTTTATTGTATCAAATTTAGATACAGATTATCAAAATATTAAATATTAATCAGGATGCTTAATTTGATTGCTAGAATGAAAACTTTTTGCAACGTTGTTCATCATGCTTAAATTTCCTCTGTAATTAATTTTTGAGTAATTATTTTGTTGGTCCAACAAAATTATTTTCAGAGTTGTAGGTAGTTAAATTTTTAGGTAGAAAGAGGACTTTCCTTTTCTAGTATACGAGATTTTACGAAGCATGAAATTCCAAACGTCGTCGTTTATCGTAATGCTCGCAAAGTTGCTCCTTTTAGAAGCTCTCAAAAAATTACGTTTACCCGCTAACGATTTAGCCATCGTCGTTCACGCGACGCGTACGCCTCTTTAAAGGATCGGTCACGTAATTGCGGCAAGAGTTTGCCTTCTTAATGGGCCGTCAGTTTAATAGATGTGAGCCATTACAATTTTAAAAGCTCTTCGAAGGATCATAACCGTCTTGAGAATTCAATTTGCAATCATCGTGACTTCTCATTTAGGCGAAATATTAATAAAGCAAGAATATTAATAAAGCAAGTTTTAACAGGGACGGATCACTGTCGAAATATTGTAAAATATTCGAAATGAGAATGTTATTTTATTACTTCTTTCATTCCAAAGATAATATTTTGAATAATTTAAAATTTTTTTAGTGCCGAAAAATACTGTCACACAAACATGACGCTTCACATCTGCCAAGCCTCATTTGCGTATCAGTTATGCAGTGCCGTGAAGAATGGCAAAAGTTGCGACAGAATATAATTAATTTTCAGTAAGAATTCTAAAATGAATCCGCTTGATGAGATATATAGATCCTTATTTAACTTGGGTTTCTATGCGATTTAAAAGAAAAAAAGATGAAATAGATGTAAAAAATGTACGTTGATATTTCCAATGCAACACGTAATGCATATTATATGCTAAGGATAAATTGAGTAAATTACTACATGACGTTAAGAAAAGTCCATATTAATTGTGAGATAAATTTTTTTATATTTGTGGTATAATATATATGATATTATATGGTATCTTTAATTATATGGTACCATAATTATGACTAATAAATGTTAGTATTAATTATATTTATAGTTCTATTAAAAATGTAATTGTCACCGAAAATGATTATAAATAGTTATTATTATCATAAAAATGGTTGCAATTACATAATTAAACATAACATTTAACATAATTTAACTATTTATAATTATTTCTAGTATCAATTGATGCACATATATTTTAACTATATATATTTATCATAAATACTGAAAATTGTCCTCTCAATGTAGATTAATGTTTTTAATTACGAATTTGTTTATAACAGTCACAGTAAAAAAAGAGACGAGATTATGTAATATATTCAAATTAATACTGCATGAAGAAATCATTCACATTTCTTTGTTTGAACAGGTGTATTCAACATAACACCTTTTTTTCAAGACCGAGAAAAATTTTCAATCTCCTTAGCGAAACGCATACAAAACGCTTAATATCAAACAAGCTGTAATGTCTTTTGAAGTCGTAAGCCTTTTAAAGGTTTTCAAAGTTAGTTTACATGGTTCTACAACTGCTTCCGATATATCATGACGACTTTAAGGTTACACACGACCAGATTAACGAGGACAGCTTTGCGGCAGTGAACACGCGATGCACGGCCACGAACGTTTTATCCTGTAAAGGAACGGACACGCTCGCGTCCTTTTTCCCTTTAAAACACGTATTGTGTGGTAAAATACGGTAGCACGTTCGAAAGCGTGTGTGGCAGCTTTTATTCGTAGCGCGAAGTTCGAAATGTCGATGATAATACTGTAGATATAACGTTCTGCATTTTTATGATCAAAAAATTTTTCCTCTTATTAAACGTTCCTCTTTTTTTTCTATTATATATTGTTTTCTTACTCAAAAAAATGACAGAATTTTTATTTTAATTATTATTTTAGCAATCATTGAAAGTAAATTCTAACTAATTAAATTAGGACTAATTTAATAGTCCATTCGTCAAATAACGTTGTTCTTAGAATTTTCAAAAGATATTATCATAATACGTTCTAAAAAAATGATATTTGAAGTTATATCTCTCGTTTTTGTAAATAAAAAAAAAGAATCTTCTACTTCAGAGAATATTTAGAGTTAAGACGATTTTGATTCGACGATGATGAAATTTAAAGAAGAAATTGTTTTATTTTGAATTTAGTCATTTAATTTTTAGAACTAGAAAAAAAAATAAAGAGTTAGTTGAATCGAGATTAAAATTAAATTACATTAGTAGAAAATTATTATAATTTTATACGTTATTAAAAATGTCACAACTTTTAAAATAATTTTTTAAAAGTTATGAGACATTTAAAATGGCGTATTTGTCAATCAATATTAATAATTCTAATAAATCATAAAAATTTTCTAATATCATTGCTAATTATACGAGGATGCTTAATTCTCTTAAAAACACTCTTCAGAATTGTAAGATATCTAACTAAAAAATAAATTTTGTATAAATGTTGCTTTTAAAATAAATAAAAGGTTAAACAAACATTGCTTTTAAAAATAAATAAAAATTGTTTTTAAAAGCAATGTAATCTTATCGACAAAAGGAAATGACGTCTTCGACGTTTGGAAAAACAAAGCAACATTAAAATTATTTGTTCAACTAGTGAAGAAATGCAAATGTAAAACTTTTTACAAATCCTAAGACAAGCAACGACACTTTGACGAATTGTCTCTCCCACTAAGGTCGAATGTTTCTCAGACGCAGCTGCAAAATAAAATTCAAGAGGGTAGCAGTCGGCTGCAAAAAGAGCAACGAAAATTCCGAGCTGTCTACGTTCCGGAGCGACTCGGAAATAAGAAACATAACAAATTTATCTCAAGCAACTCCAAGACACGAGTATTCCGCTATCCGACCAAGTAGTTTTTATCGAAAAATTAATTATACATTAGATTCAGAAATTAAATTAAAAATCGCATTCGAGAGATAATTCGAATAATCGCGATTTATATATATATATACAATCTTCAACGGTTTTACGATTTTATTTATCCACTTATATAATTATATATGTATTCATATATTTCCGTTTCTCATTAAATATAAAATTTAAATATAAAAATGTTTGCTTCTTTTGCACCACATATTAAAAAGATATTTTTCTTTTTAATTCTATCATTTTATTCTTAAATATTCAAAGATATTTAATCACAACCAAACGTTTCGTAATTTGAGCAAATTTCGCGTTACCAAGAATTATTGGAAATTAATAAATTACAGTTCACATTCGGATATTTTTATATCTCTTTCCGACATTCTCCGGATATATTTCTCGATTTCACTTTAAAGTCTGATTGAAATATTTGAAAATTTTTCACATAGATTCATGCAATAACTCTTATATCATTTTCATATTTTCTCATACCCTTCTGCTTTCTGTCAGTCAAAAATTCACGACTGTGTATTTTTCTTGCGATAAGTATACACGCGTCATCCGGTAGTCAGATCAGGGAAAGATCTTAACAAGCGCGTAAATATGGCAATGTTTAAACGCGCGCTAAACCTCCTCGTGTAAACGACGAAAAGACGATGTTCAAGTCAAAAATCTACAAAGATTAAAACTTCGTTTTTTTAAGTCTCAAAAATGGACTGAAAGACATTTACATAAAGACCGAGTTTACTGTGGAAGTGACTGTGACGGGTCGCGAATCCCGCGATAAGAACACATAATTAGCATAATATTAATTATCCCTACGTACGGTCTTTAACACATTCAAGTAATCGTGTGCTTCCTAGACATTTTTCTCTGAATGGATATGGATCTGTTTCCGACGGAAATAACAAGGATCTGATTCAAAAAGATGGGAAGTATAATTTTAATATATACTACTTGTATCGGATAAGTTTAAATAAGACTCTTCAAGTTAAATTCCAAATTAACTCAAGGAATATATTTCCAACCTAATTTCCTAATTTTTAATAAATCTAATATTGAAAATTAAAAATCTCATTTCACGAACAGATAAAATTCCTTTTCTATTTAATTCCAAACGAATTTTACTCTGATAGAAGTTTTCCTCTGAACTGCTAAGATATTCAACGTCAAAGATTGAAAAATTGAAATGAAGACAGATTGAAACCTCCTTGATAAAAGCGAAAAGTAGTGCAACATTAAATTAATGTTCCATCAATATTAATTTATTATTGACATATGTCGCAATAATAAAGTCAAATATTGCGCTCTGTCACAGACGTGTAACTCGACGCTACCTTATTAAACAAGAAGTGGAAATTCGCGTTGCGAGATATGAACTAAAGATTGTCGTGTAACCCACGTTTCGCCAAGTAAGCGTATTCGATTCCTTACTCTCACGATTTTTCGATAAGAATAATTATTTTCGAACGGATGACGAGGTCGCGCACGTGTAGATCCTGCGGGAACGCGAAACATCCCCCTTCGTCGGCGAGAGGATCGGATTACAGGGCTCTATCCTCTGGCACGGATTCAATTTTCCAGCTAAATATACGCGGCGCGTATATTTGGCGAATCGGTCGGTTGTTTCAATCGTGAGCTTCACCACGCCTCGGCAACGCTATGGAGAGTCCCCGAGCTAAAATCAATGGCGCGCACCCGGAGAAGAGGACAAACGTAGGTCTAGCCGAAAATAGGCGATAATCTGGATTGTTCTCGAGAGTGGAGAATCTCCGTCTTGCCCGCGTAGACGAATTAATTAAGACATCCTATGTGATCTTGCGTGCAATTATTATTTCGAAAAATTAATTCATGGAAAATTAAATTAATTACTGATAAATCAGGAAAATTAATTAAAAAAATAAATACATTTGAAAGTTTAAAATATCGCTGCTTAGACAAGAAGTTTCTTTGTAATGTATACAGAAATCAATATTATTAGATTATTAAAGATAAATAAAAATGATACATTTGAATTCATCATAAAATATTAAAAATACTAAATATATTAATAACATTTGAATCATAAATTAATTAAATAAATATTGGAATGTTTTATAGCTTTTGCTGCTCGCGAAAAATTTTTCAACACGTTTGAAAGTTGCAATTTTTCACAGGATAATCATTTCAATTGCTGTAATGTGATAAATATAAAAACATTCCAGGTAGATTACTTTCGTTGAGTCATCGCGAACTATTTTCAGTTAACCGAGCAATGGAACTTTCCATCATGCTTCCACTGACATTTCGTATAAAGGAAAATACAAACAAAATTATTCCTCAATTCTATTCTTAATGAATGCTATTACATGGATCTATTTATCAAAATATATGTGATAAATCTAACGATAAGCTTAATGATATCTATTGTTAAAAGGAGGAAGTGGAATAATTTTAATTTATGCAAATTTCTGAATGCAAAACTACAAATAAATTTAAAATTAAACATTCGAATTCCTTAATAATAAATTTGTATTAATTTTTCAATTTATCGCTTTTAATAATTCTATAATATTTATTCCATAAAATACAAGCAAAATATGATCAATTCCTTGACCAAAGAAATCGTAATAATGCACTACTACTAGCAACTAGAATCAAACTCGCTAAATCTAAATGGCTGTGTGGATCAATCTCGGGGAGTTTACAGAATTTTATTTTTTATTGAAAAATATTAATATTTATTGGAAAATATTCATACTTTTATATTAAAAAATATCAAAATTTATGTTTTTTTAAGAAAATATATATGATACGAATATCAACTCGATATCTACCTGTCTCTACAGAGTCTATAGAATTACTTTTTAGTATCAGCCTGACATCTCTCTCATGAATATCACGCGATTATAGTCGATAAGGCGGTCACGCTGTTTATCATCATCTCACGGGATTGCAAGCACACATTCCATCGTATAATTTCCATTTATTAATACTCACAGCTTCCATGCGGCTAAACATATTATAGATCGCATTGTTTTTGAACGATTTTCAATGTGACTATCTCGGTTAAATAATCACTAACCGTGATAAATGATAAACGGACGAGTTGATGGATCGAAGTGCGCACCAGATTGTTCTTAATCGTGACTTTAATTATATTAACTAATTGTGTTTTATTATGTTGAAGAAAAATTATCAGCAAATAAATAGCTATTATAGCACGATAATAAATAGCTATTGCTGCGCGAGCGATGAGTCAAGAAAATTCGCGCAGGGAGCTGCGTTATCGATACACGTGAAACCATCTATCGACAACGCCTGTCGGATTGTATTTACAGAATACACGATGGATGGCGCGGAGCATCAGCTAACTGCTAAGGGATTGCGAACAATCAAAAGAATAAGAAACAGAGGATAGAAAATAAGAATTTCAATCTATCAGAATCTGTGTATTTCACGCGGTTTCTGATAAGTTGAAATTCTTATTCTTTGTTTCCTTATTCCTTTCATTGTGCATAGCTCTTGACGAGTGAGAACCAAAGACCGGTATTCATAGTCGGATCTTATATTTAAGATCGTCTTGAGTAATGTCTTAAGATGCTAATATAGCTCTCTGATTAACTCGTGACGTTTTAAGACGTCTTAATATATGTTGACTATGAATACTGGCCACATATTAATGTCTCGAGACATTATTTAAGACAATTTTGTAATAAAAACAGACTATTAATGTTGGTAAAAAAAGTGAGACGATGTTTTTAGAATCATTTAAAAAAAAGTGGATTTCGTTTATTAATTTTGCGATAGATTCATAATGATTATGTATAATATATGTATGTGAATTATATCAGTCCAATTGAGAAAATTCACATTTTAATCCCTAATGTTCATTTATATCAATAAAGATCAATTTTAATCTCCGTTTAAAATTTTATCTTTCTCTAATTTTTAGATTCAGAAAAAGATAAAAAGTAAGTTAAATCAGAATTAAAGTTACTCTACGTTGGTAGAAATTCGAATTGAAGTTAGTCTACGTTGGTAAAAATGAAAAATAAAACAATTCTCTTTTACCGTAATATTTTCATGATATTGTCAAGTAGATATCACGTCAAAGTTCGATAATTCAAAATCAGTTTGAATAACGTTTGGAAATGATAAATATTCAATAAAAAATAAGTTCATTTCAAAAAAAGCGCATAACTGATTGATACAATCGTCAATTAATTCTGACATATATCATAATAAAAATTAGATAAATGCATTTTATACGCTCCATTTTCGTCATATAAAATAGCTCACGTGTCAATATTTTTGCTATAAATTGACGGTTGAAGTTTTCTTGGGGCGAAAGAATTTTGACATAATTTTTACGTGACGCTCGCATGCGATATTGTGTTTTCAACGGTCTGTACGTAAGACTCATTTTTGCGCGAACGCCATGAAAATGTCGCGCTCGACTTCGTCGGCGTGAAAGTACGCCGCGAGGAATGCAGATTAAGAAACGATTTCTGCGACACGTACCCAAATCTCACGACACAATTGCTCCCATTCATGATTCAGCTCGTAATTGATCCGGATATTACGCAGACGGGCAATCCTAAACGTCTCGTCGAACGATTTTCGATCCAGCAGACCATGACCGCGTCGTGTTCTCCGCATGATCGCGAACGATTAACAAGAACACGATTTTCAAATGATGGTTCGCGCGAGTTCGAAACGCGGACGGCGCTGCCATCTGGAAGCAACGCAAAGAACTTTCTCGGTTCGGCGGTTGATATTACAGGGATCTGCTCGCTAAAAAAAGATGAATTATTTCCAGGATAATTTTTAATTACTTTTAAAGATAAAAATTATATCAATTCATTATGAAATGCATTTTATATTGTAAAAATTATTAATATAACTCTTTATATATATTTTTCAAGAGCATGTGTATTTAAATAATGAATATCTAATATAATTAAAAAAGAAAGAAAAGTTAAAAATTTTTTAATTAATTAGTAGTGAGTAATAAAAAAATAAAATTGTGCTTTTAAATTTATAATATCAAAATGTACATATTACATATTCTTAGATATAAATGTATTATGCATTTAAATTTATAATTAATAATAAAATTCTGATTATAGAATGAAAGAAGCGTAGCTATTATAAGCCGTCTCTACGTGATTAAAATATTCTATACAATTCATAACAAAACATGAATTATCGATCTTTGCATCCAGCATTTTACGCTCACTATTAACGTATTTTCTTCTTCTCATTTAAATTATTCGATTAATTTGTAAAAAACAGACACCATCAGCTTCAATAAGCGATAAAGGGGGAGAAAATCTGAATAATTCCAAATAAACCTTATATTTTAAATACGTAACGCAGTATATACCTTAATTACATTTCCAATAACTCCATTAATACCGTTACCGAGCTCTCTAATTACATTCTTAATTACGCTTGGCCATACATACATGTATTTTCGGAAGCAGATATAATGGTCAAAATATTCGTTTTATTTACCAATTTTATGTCTGAATTATCGTCAATATTATAATCACTTTATAAATATTATAACTCGTAATATTCTAATGAGACAACTTTATTCAATAAATTACTAGAAAGACCCCCCCGATTAAAGATTAGATTATTCCGAATTTTGTGGGAAATTAATTGAAATCATCCTTTTTATTAGTCTATCATATTTTATATTTCAGGCAATGTGAATCCTAAATATTAAACGTAAATCCTAAATATTTTAGGCAATATAAATCTCCTGTGGATCTCGAAAGAATCCACAGAGGACTGAATTGTAAAAAACTGTCACGTTTTTCTCGTTATTTCTTCACAAAACTTTTTATTAACTTTAGTCACATATCTACGCAAAAAGAACGATTTTGCTGAAGTCCACGGATTCAATTAAATAGTAAAAAAGCAATTTTGCTGAAAAATCTAAAAATTTAGTTAGATATAAATCTGAAAAATAATTATGCTGGATCATCAAAATAATTAGGTAGAACGACAGAATTGATTGTTAAAATACCAAAACATTTTGCAGCATTACTCATCACGCTTAAGATTTCTGTAAAATTATTTTAACGGTCCAACAAAATTATTTTTAGATCTGTAGCCAATTTAGATTCTTCGGCAAAATTGGTCGTCTTTCACTGATCTAAAAATAATTTTATTGAATTATGGAAATAATTATGTAAGAGATGCTCAAATATACTGAACAATGCTACAAAAAGTTTAGATATTCTAGTAAGCAGCTTAAGCGTCCTATATAATTATTTTCATGATTCCACAAAATAATTTTCAGATTTGTCTAGCTATTATAAATTTTGTAATATTGCAGCAGAATCATTCTTTCCACATATTAAGATTTGTATCGTTATATAGATTGTGATGTTCGATTTTTAATTTCTTACTATAAACAACAACGTGGAAATATTCCATATTGGAATGAGTCTCTCGTTATCCGACGAAAACCACTCATTTCCGGGTCTTTTATCTGTCCATTATTAATTCAGTCGGTGAAGACCAGGAAAGCAAATACTTTCGAATTATTCATAATCTCCACGGTATTCGCGAAAAGCGTAATGGGTCTCGGTGAATAAAAGCCCTTACGGTCTCGTTGACTCTCTATCGGAACACCTGCGAGTGTCCGCTGCAAATTAAAATCATGCGAGAAAGGCGGGAGAAACTGGAATCATCACCAACGCGGAAATACGACCTCGGAATTTCTCCATTCTGGAGATTTCCGGCATTCGTGACATACGATAGACAGGTGTGCAATTACTCATTTTGTTTTCAAACAAATGGTTACCTATGCTCTTAATTGCAATCTTTTTGAATGTAATACAATATCGTAAATTACTACATTATCACATGTAATTATAATTATATTACAATTATATTTACATTATATTTATATTCTATTTGTATTACAAACAATATTATATTATTTCATTTTTACTAGCTATTGTAATTCTAAAAAAATAAAAGAATTCTATTGTTGTAAAAACATAAGAACTCTCTATAAACTATCAAAACAATTTATGTGTTGCATTATATAATATTGCATGTTAGAAATAATAGTTATTTAGACAGCATCTTTTTAAATTATGTTTTTTTAAAGTTTATTTTGTGTAACATATTTTTCTGTAAATTTCTAATTATTCTTACCTTATGTACTCTTTTTCAAAAATATAGTATTTCCTCATAACGATAATTAATAAATGCGCGCTAATTAATGTTGCATATAACTGATAAAATGTGCAGAATATTCGTACATATCGCTTTGTGCGGGAATTTTAATTTTAATGAAAAGGAAACCGCTACGACACACCAACGACTGATATATATGTATATAGGAGAGAGACTATCCTGCGCATTTCCTGCAACTGACGTTCCGTCTCCTTTCGCCAAAGGACTAATTTGCAAGGCAAGGGATTTAATTAGCAAGTGCGCAAAGACAGTGACCGCACGTTAATGTCGTGATATGGCTCTTTTTAATCGCCCGTTTAATCTAATGCGCTGAACTTAGATTCTTGTCTGCTATATTTCAAGTTTTTGATATACGCAGAATTTTTCAATTTTTAGAAAAACTTTTTAGCTACATGCGCGAGAAAGAAGCGTAAAAAATAATACTGAACGCTATTTTCTATAGATAATACGTTTCACCTTCCAAAGACATAATTGCATGTTCATAATATACGTTTTCATTGTATTTGTGCATACAATTCACATCAATGATATCGTTACGTAATAACTCTACGAGAATTGATTCGCGTTGTTGTTTATAATTAACGTGACAATGCGGCTTTATCGCATAGACAGCATAATCACGTAATGATACAATCATAATTACAATCGTAATTACAATGATGTCAAATGAGAGACCGGCAAATTCGTTTGATCAACGATTCACCTTTTATCACAAACTGTACAAAATTCTTTTTATCGAGAGACCTTACAATAATTTCTTTTCCCATTCATGCTTTAAACTCAAATATCTAATTGATATTAATTTATCTTTTTCTTATTTAATCAATAATTATAACTTTATTTTTCTTTTCTTACTTCAAATATTTATTCGTTACTTTAATGTGTGTCTTTAAATTTTATGAAATCAAGCTAAGCTAAATTAAAATTATTTATAGCAAATAAACATAAAATATTATGTGTGTATTTATACATTTTTCACAAACAATATTTAATCAAATGTGTGTTTCTCTTATCTCAACTTTTTCCGTCCAATATTCGTATGCATCTGCAAAATTATTAAAATATTTTTCCTTGATAAATCGTTTTGCATTGAGACGCATACATACATATAGGATTTTCATCGAGTATTTTTTGTTTTTCCCACGATTGGCTTTTCGCGCGACCTGTTTGTCTCTTTTCTCTCTTCACTATATACGCGTATATACACACACACACACACACATACATTTTATCCCGTATGTTCTTTTTGCATCCCCTTTTTCACGTCCCTAGGAATATTCTGGATATCCTTGATTCTAATTCAATCGCATGATTTTCTCCTAGAAAATCCCTCCCCTTGAGATGGCTTTGCTCAATATCACCTACTCACCTACGATCTTACGAACCTTTCTCGTACTTACCCTCTCAAGCAGCCGCTGGTGCGTTTTTCAATTCCGACCTCGAGACCGCTATCCGCCGGACTGCCGCTGCGCGATAAGATTTAAGGGTGTCTCGACGAGAAAGGAAAGGACTCACGGTAGGATGAGTTCCCTTCACGGTTTTTGTGAAAATTTAGAATTTCGTGTAAAAGATGAAATATAAAATAGCCAGAGCATAAACTTAATAGAACGCGACCACCGGGGTTGACGTAAACGAATAATTTTTTTATCCTCACTTATATTCTTAATTCTTCTCTCTCATATAATTATTTTTAATTCTTCTTACTGTAAAATTCCTGATTTCATTAAAATGTTATTGTATACTATAACATTTGTTTCATACGAAAAAAACTCCTCTCGCAAAGAAATTTCTATAATATTATCGAGACTGCACTGATAAAAATATTATCAATTTTTAATTTAATATACTTTTAAATTATAGTTATATAAGTTGAATTTAATTCTATAACATTACATTAAATTTGATTATATAAAATTAAATTTTATGTATTTGTAGCTGAAAAGAATATTTGTGTACATGTACATGAAATTTATTGTACTTTTCATAGAATATCATAAAATTTAATATATACTTTCCATAAAATTTTATGAGAATTTACATGAAACTTAATGCACACATTCATTACTTTTCAGTTGCGTCATAACTAGAAGTTTTCTTTACATGTTACTTAAATTCATAACGAAATTTCTAAGTGTGTCACGTTATTAAAATTGCGAATATGATTAATAAGTAACAGAATTATCCGGTAGCTATAAAACTATTTACGAGTAATGCAGTATGTTTTTCTTGTAAAAAGTATCAACTTTTTCGATCCAACTCTCACTAGTATTCAACAAGATCCACGTCTCATCCGCGAGATTGTAAAATACTCACGTTTGCACTTCTCTACGTAGCTTTAAAAGTTATTTCCGTGAATGTCTGCTCCATGTATTCCCTATGTCCTCGTTATGTAACAATATGAGATTTACGGACTTTTTCCCCAGATCTTCTTTCGCAATAATTAGATTAAAAATGTCCGCGTCACGTACTCGCATTAGCAAATTTTATGAAGATCACAGAAAAATTTCATTAATTTTCACGAAAGCAATTGTTACTGAATTTATTAAAAGTCTAAATTTATTAAAAATCTAAAAGATATGTGAACATATTTAATAAATATCTTTTTTGCATGATTTTGTGTAAGTTTTAATTTTCGTGCAATTGAGTATAACATAACGGACTAAAACATTAAAAGTCTCATATAATTAACATCATACTTTTTTACATTCGGAACAAGGAGATGGAGACTTCGCTATGTGACATTATTCTGAAACTTTTAATATTCCTTCTCTTTATTTCGTGAAGATTAAGTTTATACTGTGCTCTTGCTAGACGGAAGTATACGTAAAACTAAAACAACTTCAACGACAACTCGACAATGCTTTACTTCGAAATGTTCGCTTAATTTCCAACTTCCAATTCAGCACGAGAATTAAAATTCTCTTGCACAAAAGTGTCTAGTAAATTCTTTATGATAAAAACGGAAAAGAGAGAGCACGAAGGGAAGAAACTTCCTTCGGTTACATCAATTCTCGCTTCTTATATTTCATCGCGCTCTGTTCGACGATCTCAACGTGCTAATCGATATTTACACCCTTTTAATCCAAGGAGTAATTAATTATAACTTTCGAAACGGTGAACCATTTTTTACAATAACTACGTATAAATACCTATCAATACCCTCATAAATCACAAAAAACTGCAAACTAATGTAAATCAATATGTAACAGTATTATATTGTGCACATTTATTTATGTAAGATATTTTGTAATAATATTTTCTTGTAATATTACATGGGAAAAAATGGTTTTGCTAAAAGTATAAAAAATATCTAAAAATTTACAGATCTGAAAATAATTTTGTCAAATTATCAAAATAATTAATATAGGACACAACTGATTACTAAAAAATATTTACGTATAAATACCTATCAATACCCTCATAAAAAATTGCAAACTAATGTAAATCAACATATAACAGTATTATATTGTGCACATTTATTTATGTAAGATATTTTGTAATAATATTTTCTTATAATATTACACGGGAAAAAATGATTTTGCTAAAAAATATAAAAAATATCTAAAAATTTAATTAGATACAAATCTGAAAATAATTTTGTCAAATTATCAAAATAATTAATGTAGGACACAACTGATTACTAAAAAATATTACAAATATTTGCGCAATATTGCTCATCATATTTGTATGTATTCCGTATATATTTATAATTACTTTTATAATTTAACAAAATTATTTTCAGATCTGTATCCCGCTAAATTTTTATAAATATTTCAGCAAAATCGTTCCACAAAATAGTCATAATTTTGTCGAGATTATCCACTTCTGAAATTATTCTTATTCTGAACTTCGGATAAAACAATCGGATAAAAAGTTTTCATACGACACTACTTTTCCACGCGACTTTGCATTTTTGAAAAACTATGCTCACGTTATCCTGTTTGAAGAAAAATCGCCGACTTTTCGCGTATTTCAACATGCGCGATGCTCACATGTTACTGTCAAGTTTAAGGTCAAGCAAAAAACGCCATTTTCCGGCAGTGGCTCAGCGACGGACGTAAGAGGATTAAGCTAGTTTTCTTCCCACCGGATTTGGTGCGTCGCACCAGCTGCTGCTACTGTCGCCCACTTTCTGCTTGTTTCGTTTCCTTCTATGACGCACGATGATTAAGGCAATTAATGTGGATTTTCATCCACCTGTCTGCTATTAGCTTCATATTTGGCGATCACTTATTTTAACATCGTACGATATCGTTCTTCAAATAAGATTTCTTCCGCAATCATCGTATAATATTTTAAAAGCATTAACGTAATATTTTAATAAAATGTAAAAATCCTATAAGACTATCAAAATCATACAAGTAATACGTAGTAATATATAATATACATACATAATTTTCAAACTATAAACAAAGTTGGTCAATATGTTACTCTCTGAAATAATTAATTATTCAAATTATACTTACATAGTTTGCACATTACTTAAATTATATTTGTGCCAAAAATTGACACAATATGTCGAACAAAGATTTTAATTATAAATAATAATCAAACAAGGAGCATATAAGCCCCTCCCCCCCCCCCCCGCAAGATGTTTTGCGAAAATGATTTTTTATTAACTACATAATACAAATATATAAAACGTTTTTCGACTATCATTATCGGATCATCCTGTACGTCGAAAATTGATATTTGGAAAGTAATTAAAACGCATAAAACGATCAAAACGATTAATTCGATAATAAGAAAAAGTAAGATAATAAATTATTCACCTGCTGATCCACCGTTACTCGATACCTCTCACAAATTGTCGGATTCTCCTCCTTCTCGGATTTCTTCACTGCACACCCACACACACGCACACACACGCACGAAGATCACAATAGTGCAATTCTTTTCACTCCCGACTCACCGTACGACGAAAACTTCGAAAGCGATACGTCATGCTTTCAAATTTGAATAAAGAAAAGAAGTTATCAAGAAAATATGCATCGCCCGTGAAAATCGATAATTTTTAATTTTCACTATCACGTCAATCGCGAACAAAATATAGCCAGATAAGTAACGGTCGTTTCGTTATGCTTACAAGTTGTTAGTCACAATGGTGATCATTTAGAATACCCTCTCCCCCTCCCCTGCCCCACCTCAAATCTTAATAAAAATACATTTATTCAACGTGTTCACTCAAAACGAAAGAATCTGGCAAAACGTCGTAATAGTTAAATGCGTGAGCCGATTGCTAATTTTAATAATCGTCACGAGTGATCGTATTTTAATAGAACAATTATTAATGTAATAACGGAGCGGCTCGTATCCGCTGCCTGCCCGATCGAGTCTCACTGTGCGAATGATACCGCAATGCATGACCTTGCGTAAACACAACACCACGCGCCATACGTTGTGCGCCAGCCAACTCGTCGCCGTTACAAGATACGTATTTGCTGTTATAAAATATTTAATATATGTCGTTCTACTCCGTATATTTCCGATTAATTATGATATATCGGCTATTACCGCACAGCTTGCGATAAGCTTTTTGCAAGATTTCGTTCTAGACTCAAGTCGGCAAGTTCGTTTATTATCGCGCTCTTAATTCGAAGACAGTAATGCTCGTTTTTCTATCAATGTAGATTAACTTAAATTTTGATGTTCACCTTACCTTTCATACTTTTTTAATTTTTAGAACTAGAAAAAGATGAAGAATTGGTTAAATCAAGATTAAAATTAAACTACATCGATAGAAACGAACATAAGTGAATTACGTTAAACATATCGTATGACATATTGTATGTATGATAAAAAAGCTGTACAACGATGATAACGACAATGAATTGTTGTTAAGAATTACAAAATATAGACACTGAGATCTGTTCGGATCTATTTTGATTTAAAATGTAATTTATTTTCTTACTAATATATTATTTAAAAACTTTTTTCTCTAATATTTGATAACTTCGTTTGTTAGTATAAGAATTTTTTTGTAACAATTTTTTAATTTTCATTTTTTACAGCTTTTATTCACATTAATCCAAACAATACGATTATATAATAAATTTCAACAGACCGTTAAAACGATAAAAAATCAAAATCACGATAATATAAATCTGAATGCACGAGAAATATATGTGAAATATATATCGAAATTCAAGTATCGTAAAGAAATATGTAATTATTATTATATTTATATTAATTGCCTAAAATATTTGAAGATCCGAGATATACACATATATATGTAAAATATATATAATTAAAATATATCAAGTTTTCAAACGAATATGAAAATATATAACATATAAAATTATGATTAAAATCCTGTCTTGAAATCTGATGCGAATTATAGTATAATTACGAATCCCCTAAAACGGGCTTTAAAATAGAAATTAAATAATTCGCATATAATATTTTTTCCTATTATCATATTCATTAATTTTCTATTAACATATTCTTATTAATATCGATCAAAATCCGTATGTAATATTTAAACACAAAAAAATTGAAAAACAAATCAACGAGACAATAAAAATTAATATCAATTATACAATAAAAATTAATATTAAATGACAAATCAATACGCGCGTAAAAGTAATTGTAGATTTAAATATAAACTTTATATGTAACATTGACCAAATTTGACTTTATAATTCGAAAATTATTGCAATTTCAATAATTTGTAGTTATATTTTTTTATAAAATTTTATAAAATTTTTTAAAAATATTATATTTTTGTATAAAAAAGATTTAAATTTGAAATCAATTGTAAATTAATAGTTTAAATATTTAATTCTTATTCTTTTTTTAGACCAAAACAGACAATAGATAGAACAATATAATACGTGATTATTTGAAAGGATAAAAAATACATTTATGTATACTCTATATACATATATATGGATAACTCTTAAATCAGATAATTTTTTTTGCTATTCTAATACATATTTTTGATTGGAAAAATAGCCTTTTATTCAGTTAATACTTTTAACAATACGAATATCTCCGACGTTATTTAAATGTATAGTTATTATATTTGCATAATAAAAAACTTCATATACTCATGATTTTTAAATTATTGAGAGAAAAAAAATAAAGGTTCTCTTTGTCTAACGTTAATCGCTAGAAATTAATAACGAGAATGCTCTGAACAGTTATTACACAACATATTTTTATTATCTATCTATAAGAATATTTATTCTGCGTATACGTTAAATCTCAAACTTTAACCTGACAGCACGTTTGCGATCTAATTGAATATTTATGGGATACGTATTCTATCGATCTTTTTATACGTGTTCAATCTTATGGTCCACCGTATTATGTAGGCCGATCTTTCTTACTTTACTTCAAGTAAAGAGGATAGGATCAGATTAAAGTTTTTGCGGGACGGTCCACGGAAAAATCGATATACCAACTCTGTAACGAGAAAGCGTTCTCTAAACTCATCTCAGGATCAAGCCGGATTAAATGCGCAAAGGATTAAAAATTACTCAAGCATTGGATTACGTCAACGCCGAAAGGAAATTATTTTACATCATCCACGGTTATCTCTTTAAAGTCGTTTACGCATAAAACGCTGTATATATTAAACAGAATATTAATTAATATATGGATCTCAACAGTTTTACAAAATCTTAAATTTTTAAAGATTAAATAAATACATCTTGTCTATAATTAAAGATTTAATAAATATTTTCAAGAAATTTTTTATATTTGTAGCGATATTAATAATCGATTTAATTATCATGCTAAATACAATATATATTCATTAATAATTTCCAAAGTGTATTTATATTTAATATATTAAAATGCACTTTTTAGTGTGCAATAATAGTATTAATTCCAAAATAGCGATTAAAAATTTTTAGCTACTTACAATATGTGCTATTCGATGTGGCGTTTTGGCGCGATAGTTTGACCTGCAAAAAAGAACAAGAATTTTAATAAAATTTCTTATATGCATACATATTACATTAGAAATAAATAAGAATTAAGTTAACAAAACTCTTTGCTCATTTTTCAAATTTTCCTTCATGAGAATTTAATTGAATTATTTTATTTGAAGTAAAAGAAAGGTACGTATATTGTACTTCTTTCGCAAAGCAGTCGCAATATACGAAAAGAAACGCCAAATTTGCTTCAAATTCACTTCAGAATATTGTATTACGCATTCTTGAATCCTGAGATTCACTTTAATCTGCATAACTGAGCCACCCGACTTCATACCAGCTTCCAAAATAGTGGCACCGCACGAACTACTCGAGAATTCAGATTAGATTCGGAGGACGCACGAGCAGGCCTCGCTTATAACTCTATCGAGCGTGCATATTAGCATCGAAAAGAGGAAGATACCTCGCACGTCTTTTTATTCTATTTTTTAGGCGATCGATCGATTGACCAGAAGGTCGAAGAATCTCTCTCAGCGTCATTCGTGCGCGACGTCCAATAAGGCACCCAAAGCCCGACAATAGTCGAGGGATTTCACAAGGTATGAATCTGCAAGAATGGCTCTGGCATGGAAATCGCGGACATCCGGATCGACGTCTACAATCGTCGAATAAGAATTTCCTATGTCCTTCCTTGTTATCCTATTCGATCCCACGTTTATTGTGTCATCACGAACGCGAAACCGCGTTTCGCGCAAGAGGGAGGAACAGTAATTGAAGGGCTGCTACTGCCCGAACGTGCCGCACGAGAATGCGGTTTTCGCAGCTGCAGCTGCACGAATCGAAACGAAACGCAGTTAGCGGCACGTCGTACGTGCCACGCGATTTCTCGCGAGACCGTTCGGTCGCGTTCGCGCGAATTAATTACGACCCGGATATAACTCGGCGAAAATAACCGCTTTCCATCCGACGGTTATTTTCGCCGATGGAAAATGTTGCGGCTTGTCTGCTCGTGTGTGCGTACGCGTCAGAAATCACGATGATTATTTCCTGAACGCTCGCTACCGACTGCACTTCTCGTCGACTATTTGCCGTGGTAAGTAAATGCCGCGCCGCGTCGGAACATCGGCGCGTTTTCGCTCTCACCTCTCGTGTTGCTTACGCGAGCTTATGTAACGTAATTACATTCCGCATGATGCATTCTGTACGGAAGAACGAATATCTTATATATTACGCTAGTTCTACGAACTTTTCAATAACTATTCATCTGAAATATTTTTTCGATGTAGTAAAATACCTTATATGAGAAATAAAAAAAGAATTTTTTTGTTAGAAAAAATGTGATATTGATATTATCAAAAATTAGATCAGTGTGTTCGCTATACACTGTGAAATTCATTAAATGTTACCTAATTTGAATTATGTTTAATCATTTTTATAAGCCGCTGTTTCTACTTATACCTAATATATCGTCAATTTAATTAAAAATGAAATAATAATGAAATTAAATGGTTTAAAGAAAATGTATTAAATTTCTGCAGAGATGGACTGATTTACATTTTAATATATATGGAAGTTATAAAAATAACAAAATGTAAATCGATTCATTTCTATAATTAGTTTTAAAGTAAATAACGTTTATATTAACACACTTAGTAAATAATACATTTAATTTGAATTCAATTTAATACATTTTCTTTAAATCATTTAATTTCACTGTTTTAGTTAAATTAACGACGTATTGAGTAGGAGCACCACTTACAGAAATGATGAAAAATAAATTAGATGTAACTTGATAATATAAAATACATATAACAATAAAATACAGATCTGAAAATAATTTCGTTGAATCATCAAAATAATTATATTATACGTCCAAACTGATTGCTAGAATGTCAAAATTTTTTGCAGCATTACTCATCATGCTTGAAATTCCTACAAAATTATTTTCAGGTCTATATAAATTTTTAGATGCTTCAACAAAATCGTTCCATAATCATAAACGTAATAATTATGTTGACTACGCATGATTTTAATATTTGTGCTCTGTTAGAAAGAATCGAACATATCAGCATCTCTCTTCAAGTCAATACTTTAAAGAAAAACAATAATATGATTCAAACTACCTCACTCTTTCTAAATCGATAGTGACAACTTCGGAGAAATGCGCATTTTCTATTCTAAAAAATACACAATTCTGACAATAAATTTGTTCGCGTTGCTTGTATAACTTTTTCCATTCAGGAACTTCAATTTTTCTCTTTTCAACCTGAATAAATATTTATCTCAAGCGCAAAGTATATATTTACAAAATATATATTTATTTAGAGTATAAAAATTTTTAGAAATTTCAAACAACGCGGACAAATCTCATCCACGTTATTGCTGTCCTTCTTTTTTTTTACAATTTCTGATTTCTTTACACTTTCGATTGCGGAGCTTGCGCGAATTCCGTGATTGGATCTAAGTCAATAGACGAAAGAAGTGCAAACGGGGGGGGGGGGAGGGGGGGGGGGGATCGGATCAATCAATCGTCCATCGTCGAAACGGATAGCGCCATAAATTCTATCTCACGAATTTCGACAGGTCCGTGTGTGTAACCGGGCGCAACTGCGGGCGAAACTGCAACTGCAAACCGACTGTAATTGGAAGGGCCGTGGGGCGTGTACTATGTGTACCCGTCGCGTATATGGAAGTTATCGCGTAGAAGGGCCGTGATCGAAATCGAAAACCTCCGGGCGCGGAGATTTCGACAGCGTTTTCGGCATTCGAATTAGGCGCGTCGACACATAACACTTTAATCGAATTGCCACACACAATCGAGCTGGCACTTGCAGCTGCGTTACGAACTTTCAATCGCGCGCAAATTGGCTATCATAAATCAACGCCATCGTCGTAAGTGGCGTACCCAAGTAATTCGAATATTACTTCCCGTGCGACATCACAGAGCCTACGCAAGCATCACGATTTTATCCTAATAGCATACTTTATCCGGGATACATCCTGGGAATGTCTTTAGGATGTTCACAGGATGTATGGACGTTTTCTGGACGTCCCCTAGAAGTCTGTGTTGTTAGGATACGTACACTGTTAAATCTATAGAGAAAGAGAGAGCATCAAATTTAACTTAAGTCACTACTGCCCCTACTCGTTATTTTATACTAAACAATGATTAAATTAAAAATTTGACTATAGATTTAACAATGTAATGTTTATGTTCAATTTGCTAGATCTGAATTTGCAATTTTATATCAACTCGTGCAGTATGACTAAACATAAGTTGCTTAGATTATATAATTTTAAGAATTAATATATCCCACGTATAAATGTTAATATAAGATGATCATTGAATTATATACTGTAATTAGTTCTTAAAGAATTATATATAAAGCGTATAATTAAAATAATAGATGTTTGTAATATAATTTCATGGATGACTAAAAGTAACATCCGTAATAATGCACAATTTAACTGAGTGCAAATAAGAATACTCACAAATAGCGGTATATGATTATAATTTTGCCTAATTAGCGTAAAATTTGTATTCTTCATATATGTATAATTAATATGTAAATATACTTTAATTTAATTTACAATTAAATGCGTATTAATATTCATATTGCCTTTTCGCATCATGATTCAAATTACTTATTACTTTTGACAATTGAATTTAGAGCAATTCGATCTGTGAAAATACTGATAACACGATGTAATTAGAGCTCTATTTACCTACGTAGTAAATATTTTGTTGTAATATTGTTCATTTAAATGCATATAGAAACGCTTTAATTTGATGATATAAAACTCATTGGCTGAAATTTTATTTCGAAAAAAATTACCACACGCGTAACACTTTACATCCGCGTTAGTTTGAAAGACTATATACAGAATAAAACTTTCGTGTGTTGTCCCTTGTATTGTCTCCACCTTTCTCGTGCGTTCGTATTTGTCCAGAAGAGTATCCTCTGTGACAATAATCGTAAAAATGTTGTTTCCCGAAACGTAAAATCCGTTTCGTTAGTTTGAAAAAAGCTATCAGAGAATTTAAGCTATCGTAAATTCACAAATAGTGATACTCACTCCGATCCTGCATGACGTAAA
The DNA here is from genome assembly GCF_024713525.1 of Acromyrmex echinatior. NCBI lineage: Eukaryota > Metazoa > Arthropoda > Insecta > Hymenoptera > Formicidae > Acromyrmex > Acromyrmex echinatior. Next base: position 3,666,254 of record NC_141859.1, on the reverse strand, counting down.
CCCAGAGCAATTTATTTCGATCAAATTTAATCACGATATATGACATGTTTTTTAATTTGTATTTATAAAGCTGACGAAAAAAAAAAACTTGAGAAAAGAACTGTGTCCAAACTGTGTCGGTAAAACTCCACGTCTGTAGCAAGTTGATCGTTCTCTGGAGTAAAAAGGAAACTTTCGATTTAAGAAACCTTTGTTTACCAAATCACGTTACTAGATTTTTGCTAACGACTTTATGGGGAGTTCGCAGATTTCATTTCCGAGTGGGCCGTAAATCCTAGAAACTTTTCAAATTAAATTTCTAAATTGCGCTTGATCTAGCACAGGGCACTCTCGGTCTCGCTTAACTACCTTCCTTTATTTTTCAAGCAGGCGAGAAAGTCCGGACAGTTTGACGAGCGTTTACTGAGTTTCGTTCGGGAATTCTCGGCGCGCAACTTTCGGAAGTCCTGGTCGAGAAGTCCTATGGTGGAAATAATGAATCGCTTCGCACTACGGATGATAAATGTGGCTTTGATAAATCGCAACATCCGCCACTAAATTTGTACTATGATATAATGAAAATGTGCTCGTACAGCTAAAGCTTTCCGTCTTGCCTGTTATCAGGATTAATGAACTCAACTCGAAAGGTAGCGTAAGTAAGAGAGATTTGCAATTTCATTATAACTTCAACTAAAAATATCCAAAACTCTTTGTAAAAAATAAACTGTTTTTCTGTTTCCCAAGAAGTAAGCAAACGATGCACAGAATGAGCAGCACATCGCACGTTTTTTTCACAATCCTTTATCTCTACTGATTTCCCTGGACGAAAGTTTAATAGGAGATTATTATTTTTCACATCTTTTATTCAAAATTAACCCTCCGGAGTTTACAAGAAATTTATTCATCCACTCAAAATTATTCTTCACGTTATATTCGATTTATAGTTATTATAATAAGTTTAGTATTCACATATTCTTTTTTATATTAATTAGCATACATTAAATAAATCTTAAAGACCCAACATTAGTAACTGTGTTACAGATTTTGATCAATCAACTTCGGAGGGTTAATCTTCGGAGGTAACCGTTAAAGACTTGTTAAAAATGTAATCAATTTGGAATTATATAGCTTATATTTATGATTCTGATGGTAATTTCAGCATTACCGATTTACTAGTACAAATTTTAATATAAAATATAATCAAGATATATTCTCTCTAAAATTTGTATTAAAACATATGCAAATATTCGACTGTGCTTTCAATAAAATCGTCGTTAACGCATATTAATTTTTCCGAGAATCTGAAATCTTATAATAGTCGCTGAATAAACTCTTGAAAGTTTAGTGTATTAGTCTGAGGAAAACTGAAGACGCCAACATTGTCTTGAGAGTGATCGTAAAATCCGAATAAGAAGAAGAGTAAAACCTGAAAGTACGTCAGTAACGGGTGTTGGTGGTTAAAGGAAAGAGACAAAAAAATAAAATGAAAAGAGCTAGCCGAATTGAGGTCAGCTGAATAATAAATCATTCAACAAAGTTCTTTTCAGAGACTGAAGTGCCATAAACTTTTTCGTATCCTTCTCAAAATAATTGTATGAAAATATGAATTTTTGGATTCGCATGAAGAATATATATGTATATAAAACGGCTTTGCTCAGAAAAGTAACTTTACTAATTCGTGAGAATAGTCTCTTGGGGTAGTTTTATACCAACGACAAGAAAATGTAAATTGTTGTAAAATACTGCTTTGTGTGGATATCGTTTAATATATTTTCTTCTTTTTTTATAACTAGTCTTTATGAACCTTTAAATACGCAATTCCATCTAAAATTTGCAATAAAAAGCATTATATTAATTAAAGTTGTAATACATATAATGTACGTAATGTACGAATAATACGTGAGAGAAAGGAGAGAAAAATAGATGGAATAAATAGTTTTTTAGAAAAAAAATTGAGAAATAATCAAATATAAAAAGAAAAGAAAAAATTAATCGAAGCTCAGGCTATTGCACGTTCCGAAAAGATCCTACGATATTAAACTAAATTCGGTAAACAATTCAGGAACTCAAAACTCTTAATTTTTTAAATCAACTCAGAGATCGAAACGAGAAGCATACCAGAATCTGTTGTCAAGGATCAAGGCACTGGGCGTTCACGATATTGTTAATAACGGATGAAGTCGATCAATACGGAATTTGAATAAGAAATCCGTCTTTAATTTAGAAAGGGTACGTGACTCACATCAAAAGTTCAGCATCATCATCAATAACTGAGATTATTCTCACGTTCCTATCTCTCTCCATCTCACAGATAAATAGAATTGCGTATTACCGAAGCGAGATAAGTTAACATAAAATAATGACTAGCAGTAGATATAACGATAGATTAATAGAACTTTCTTAAATTGTTAACGAGATTTTACGATAGTTTAATTGTATGAATAATGCTTATCTTCAGAATAGATTTCTTAATCAAATATACATATACCGACTGACATGTTTTATTGTAACTTGTATCATTTGTATTAATTCTTATATGTAAATAAATAATATGTATAATAAATATAATACGTAAATAAATTCGTTACAAAACTTTTATTTTTAAGAAATACTATCATAATAAGTGCTATTTAAGTGCATATTCTGTTTAATATTTGTTTCGTTTCTATTTATTTTTTTCAAAAAATTCTAATTAAATTCTTATTCTATAATATCCTCAAATATTAATAAATCGGAAAACAATCAATAATATACAATATATATATTATAATAGTGATTAATAATAGTGAGATTTTAAGTGGGGTAAAACTACAATCAATTGTAAAAAAAGTCAAGTAATTACTACCGGATTAAACTTCGACTTATTTGTACAGAAATACGTGCATAATAAATATCTTCAGAAAGTGAGAAAGCATTCTATATATTCAGTCCGGTTCATATAGTTAAAATACACACATTACTCTTTGCCAGTCTCTTTGACTGAGATCCTAATTTTACTTTAACGCATGCACTTTTCCTCGACAATCAATGGCTCCCACATACTGGTAACTGGTACACGTTCGCAACATAGCAGTTGGCCCGAAATTCCGAGCACACGCGCTCAATATTTCCCGATAGCATCACGTTTCCCTCGTATTTCCGTATCGCTTACGAGGTGCCTTTCATCTTATCGAATTCTCAGTGCCGTTGGAAAGTAGGGAGATAATAATAAAATTCAAAACTAACAATATCCGCGCGACGGGTTCATGCTTATGCGGATATATAAATATTCATCCGCTCATGCGGATGTACGATATGTGTAAAATTGCGAAAACATATATATTAGATGTCCGATATAATATTATTTTGTATCACAAAATGAAAATAAAATAAAATGAAAATTGACAGTAAACGTAACATAAAATTTCTGAAAGATTTATATAAATTATTTAAAATATATATTAATACCACAATATATATTAATTCACATTACAAACATAAATACAGTTTATTAAATATTATACAATATTACAGAAATTGTCTCTGCAGTATCTCTGTACATTTATTATTATTAATTATTAACTAAATTAATAATTAAATTAATTTTATGTATATGCATGTGAAATATTATCATATATCAATTAAAAAAAATAGCAAAATAATCAATATTATTTCAATAATAATCTCTGATTTCAAATAATTAAAAACATAAAATTTATTGTCTGACTGAAAGAAAATTGTGGGCGATAATAAAATTTGAAATAATAATTTCCATAACCACACAACTCAATGGTTACGATAGAAAGTTACGTTCCTGAGATGCACGAGGATAACGTATACGTGATAATGGATATGAGAATTGCAGTTGTTCCCGATAATGGTATCATGGATAAGCCTTGCAAAACGGTAATACGTTCGACAAGAAAGATAAAGTTCCGCAGTTACGAGCGAGATGGAGATATCGAAGAATTTACACCACACACACTTGAGTCGATATTCAAGCGATTTTATATTTATCTGATCTAAGTTTGCAATTTTATGTGTGTCAGATCTGAATAAAAGTTTAATCGGCAGATAACTTACATCTTTTTTAAAAATAATGTCAAAAAATTTTTTAAATCCAAATCACCAAAAAATTAATAAGAACAATTTTTATAAAGATAAAAAATTGATCATTTTCAAGCCAAAATATATTCGTTTATAACTATGATCTCTATACATTATCATTATAGAGTTTTCAGTGAAAAAATTAGTACATTTTAAAAATTACAATTTTTTTGTTACTGCAAGTTTTTTGTTAAATCAATTGTCGATTAAAACTAGTGATGATATTTGCCGATATCATAATTGATGTAATATACTAGCATATCATGGCAATGCCAATATTGTCATTCTAGTTTATGACAGAATCAAATATGTTCTCTTACGGTGTTACACAAAAAAAATTTTTTCACTGCGATACGATCGAAGAAAAAAGTGACAGTGATGTAACTGAAATGGACGGATACTCTGTACATCGTAATGGAATATCCGTGCAGCAATTGGTTCAGTTAATAACGTCGCAAACACACAGAGGTGGTATGTATTCATTTAAGATCAATGTCCGTCTGTGATTGTAAAAATAAGAGAAAATTTACAATCAAAATCTGTGGATATTTAATAAATAACGGATTAAAAATTTAAAAGTGAAACAATGATAAACCTTGAAAAACTTATAAATAAATTTCAATTTTAATAATGTAAAAAATAAAATATTTAAGAAAAACTATATTAATATAATTAAAATAAGCTCTTTCTCAATATTTCCGTAAAGTACGAGTACGACATGAATTATTATAGAGAGACAATGAAATGTCTTTTATTAATCGCAAATATGTTTTCTTAGAATATCTTTTAATAAAATTAAATTAAAATAAAAAAAAGGATTATAGTATAGAATCATGTCGACCACGATTACGGTTCAGAGAGAAGATACTGACGGATCTAACTTCCTAGGTTCACTTTATTCGAGCTCCGATCAAAATCCGCGGGCTCTCAATAGACCACTCGATCGACCGGAAGTGATAACAGAATGCACCTGTGCTTTCTCGTAATCGTTCGAGGGACTTCATTGTTACTGCCGCGCTTTCCTCAAAAGATTGGAAAACGGAGATATTGAGATTGAAGCAAGAATCCTTTCTCGATCTAGAATGATCGATTTCAAAGAGAAGCGAATAACATCGTTTTATCGAATCGTAATCTGCAGAGATTAAGCTATCAAATCGGTTATAAAATTAAGTTCGTAATTAAAATGTTGCATATTACTTCGCTGTTTTATATTGATAATATTTTGTTACGCTAAAAAATATATTTGTCATAATTCTACATTATAAATTATATAATATACAAATTACTATGAGATTTATTTTTGGAGGTCTAAATTCGTATTATATTATATAAATTATATTATCCATTATAAATTCTACATAATAAATTATATTACCGAAAATGATAACATAGTTTATATATGCAAATAATTAAATTTGAAAATAATATATTTTCAACAAATTCATGAATTTTATAGCGAACCTTGAAAGCTTTATAAAAAAAACATATGAACTATGTGTACAAAAAGGAAATACGCTTAAAAGCATATATTTTATGTCGTAAAATAAATAGAACAGATAGAGTAAAATATGAGCGTAAAAGAAAGTAACAACATAGTCTCGTGACATCAATTTAAAAAAAAAACAGACAAACATGACAGTAGTCTCTCCTAGTCGTTTAAATATTAAGGAAATTAAGGGAAGAACGATAGTTGTGAGAGTGTTACGCGAATATATCACCGTTTATTTAAATGTCAACGAAACGAAACAGATCACCCAAGAGAGTTTCATGCGCGAAAAAATATACCGTCAGCAAACTGCGGCACAATTTTAATGCACACGTATTTTACAGAAAACTATCGTGTCCACTCTACCAACAAATTACATGAAAATTTACCGCGCTTCTCCTTGACATTTTTCCACTACTTTGCGATGAACTCCGGGACATTTCTCTACCGAAAGATAGAGTTAAAGTACTCTAATAAAATATTTTTTCTTTCTTCTGCCTTGACTTGTCTTCGAGAATTCATGAACGACAGACGATCGATCTCCGAGGTTTTCTTTGCTGAGAATTATTTACACAGCGGAGCTCGAAGTACATTATTGAATCATTATTTTCATTTTAATAATTCGTTAAATGAATCGTTCAAATACAAAGATCGTTAACACTAAAAGTGAATTATTTGCGCTGACAACACCACACGCGTGTCTGATTGATTTCATCATTCGGGAATAAAAAATAAAAACACCACTGTGTTATAATCCAATAGTATTAGTACAATAATGAAATATTCACACAATATTGATTCAACTGACGAAAATATGAACACAACATGTATGATATGTATTTCGCATCGATTGTAATTGAATATTTGCTTATGATTAAATATCAATTCTCGTGCTATTCATCGAAAGCTAATACCTGTATATATATCATGTTACAAAATATGTTGTACAAGCTGACCGGATTCAATTAAATGTGGATATGATGGATGCTAATTCACGTAAACGTGAATTCGCGTCACGTGAAAATATGCAACGTTTACAATGTGGAACATAAAGTTGTATCTGTCAGTTATCGCAAAACTCGAACGTTCGTTTTTTACATTTGATAACAAATATTTATCTTCGTCCATTCTAATTACTAACGTAATAAGAACTGTGCATTTCTATGAAATTGCAATATTATCAGTTTAGAATATACATTTAGAAAAATAGACTGCACATTCCTTGATTTCCGTATCTGTACTCTATTAGAAAGATTTGAGCATATCAAGCGTATCTCTCTTCAATTCGATACTTTACATCAGGAATCTTTATATTTAGCTTACTGTATTTGTAAATGGAGAATTAATGAATTAAATTAGTAATCACTACATCATATGTATGTATATCATGCATTGAAGAGGACTCAAATCCTCTTGATGGTGATCCCTTTGAAGATCAAAATGTAGGATTAAAACATCTACTGCATGACATAACGATGTAAACTTGATTATAATTAAACACAATAATTTACATTTGATTAATTGCATTGACTCACATAGAATTTCTTTACTTAATTCTTAATCATTATTTCACCTTTAGTTTTGAGATCAAAGAATATGTAGTCTAAGTATATCTACTACATACATCGGTTCTAATGGACACAATAATTAACGCCGCGTTGCAGCGAATTGCGAATAAAGTGAATTGCAACGGCGACGAGTTTTATCGCGACCGCGACCGCAACCGCGCCGACATAAAATTTTCGTCGCCCACATCGCGACCCATTTCGCATTGTTCGCACGTGGCGGTGGATAGGATATAACTCGCCGTAAATTACCGTCGGGATCCCGTCGTCGACTTTTTGGCGTGACATTTCCGCGAGTCACGATAGGCGATCGTGTAATCTACACGACGCGACGCATCACGACACCCCCGTTAGAAAGCTAGACGATATCAGGGCGATATCGAGCGTACAAAAAGTTCGCTCTTGATAAACGAGCGTCGTGTGCGATCGATCGAGAAAGGATCTTGTTACAGCACGGCGGTATAGGTTCTTAGGAAGCGCGAGTTCCTCTTCTCGTCGCCGCTTTCCATCGCGATTTCACCGCGCAGATTTTATTTTTTTTTTTCTCGATTCCAATTTCCTTTCATCGTCCATGTAATATATTATTCCGTTTCATTGGCGCACCTTTTTATTGGAATTTTTGCGCGATTCGTGAATATTTGTTGTTGCTATATTTGTTTTAACGGTTAAAAAACATTTGTTTTCTTATTTTTCCTACTTTTTCTATTGAATGACAAATTACTAAAATAAAATGATTTTTAGTAATTTGCCATTCAATAGCCGGAAATGATTTAAAATTCACAGAATATACTGTACGTATACAATAAATCGTATTTAAAGTTAGTTGTTTGGCTGCTTGATTTAAAGCAAGTAACTTTGCAGAATCAGAGCGATCATACTGTAATGGCAAAACATTAAAGGGGCGTCCCAAAATAACAAACGTTTAAAGCTGTTCTACAAAATTAAGTCAGCAACCGAGTTATCCTGGTGCACCACTGGGATTCAGGTCACTTAGCGAAATTTACGACGAAATACATGTAGCCTGCAAGAGAAACTCAATACCTGCACATGATGTAGAAACGCATACGATGCGAAGCGAATTAATTCAACAATAGTAAATTTGTTTAACGCATGTATATATGTATTACATCTTTAGTGTCTACAGACTGATGTTTAAATGTTCGTTTTACATTATGCAGAGTCGTACTGACGCTGTAATTAATTAAAAGTTGATTTTTTTTTATTATCAAAAATATTGAAAATCAATAAATTAATTAATAATTTAATTAACAACAAACAAGATATTTTGGAAAATTAAACTTTCAGGAATGCAGACATTAATGAAATCTTCCTTTATATTTGACCTCAAAGGAACGATACAAAATAATACATTTCACACACATCTGTAATAATTTTAATTAGGTGTATTACAGATATAAAAAATATTATTTTAAAGTTCATTTAAGATGTCAAATATAAAATAAGATTTCATTCACGTTACATTCCTCAAGTTCAATTCCCTAGAAAATTTTATTTTTCGTCGATTAAATTATTAATCAACTATTAATCTTCAATATTTTTGCTAATAAAAAATTTACTTTTAATTAGTTGCATCAATACAATTCGACATGGTTTAAAACCCGGTACATTTAAACAATAGCCTGTGGGAGTAGTAAAGGTGTAATATATGCGTGCGTTAAACAAATTTACTATTGTTGAATTAATTCACTCCGCATCGTATGCGTTTCTATATCATGTGTAACTACCGAGTTTATGTTGTAGGTTACGTGTATTTCGTTAGTAAATTTTATTTTATCTGTAATAATTTAATTGTTACAGACATAAAAAGAAATGTTTAACAAAGATAGAAAAACTCGACAAAAATAGTGAGCTTGCTCGATATTTTTACTAGTAAAAGAATTCATAATGAAAGAAGACTGATTGGATATAGAACATCCCGTACACTTGCGACAGTACTCCGAGAACTAGCTGTGACATTTTTGTCGCGAAACTTAAACCGAGTCTTAGCTAGTTTGTTGAAAAAGTTCGTCCGACGAGTAATTTTCTCGTGACAATTTTCTTAGCAATTGCACGTCTTCTTTTACTTCGCGAAGAAATCTGTTGTCATAAGATATCCAATTAGGATCCAATTAAAAATCAATCAAATTACAATGAGATTATAGCGAGCAAAGTGATATACTCAAACGTAAATTTACACAATCTTACAGAATTACAATTTTGTTTATGCAATTTGTTAGTACAGTCGACAAGAATTATACAGAAAACACTTTCTTTATTATAGATATCATTCTTCTCTTATAGAAATTAAATGTACAAGATATTATTATTATCGCCATTAAAACATTGTGAGCCTTTACGAGAACAAAAGTTAAATAAATAGATAAGTTTCCATTTAATGATTCTCTGTACAGAATAAAAATAATCCCGATAAGTTTAAAAAGATGAAGATATATTCTCTTCTTAAATAATCAAATATTTTAAACCCAAGATAAATTTCCAATTAGAAGTCTATGATATGTCTCCTGCTAATTAAAATATAAATTAAATTAACATTATACTGAATTTATAAGAGGAAAAGCTAATTACATTAGATGACTATTTTAGAAAATATTTTATTTATTCTATATATACTTAATAATCGGAGTATTATAATCAAATTTTTCTCGAATGACATACTATTATTCAGCGTCTTATTTAATAGTGACGTCGCATCGGTAAAAAAAGATCTGCGAATTCACTCTCCCTAACAATAAACATGCCAACGGCATCATTATATTATAATATTACGGTTGTTCCCAAAGACGCACTTGGCGACTTGTTCCTTATTCTCCGTCGTAACAACGTCATCGTGACTTATTTTTCCTTCGTTTGCATTCCCGTCCCGCCCTCCAGTTGAATGCAACGCGAAAGCCATAAGAGAAAAGTTTATTCATCCCGTGAGTATCGCAGAAGTTTTCTTTCTGCGTAAATCGTCCGTGTTTTTCCTTTATCTACCGAAAACGAGCGAATAACAATTCGACTCGCGGACGAAGCGTGAAGGGAAGACGACAGAATTCCTGATCGTCCTGCTGGCTTCCTCGTAATTAGAACGAATAAATGCATGAGTGACGTGCCTTACTCGGCGATGAAATTTTGCGATCATTTTGCGAGAAGCAAGACGAAAAGCGAAACAGGAGAGACGAAGATAATGCGGTAGCAGGCTGAAATAACCGCGAAGAATATTTGATGGCGATGCGTCACTCACGGTGGTCGGACATAAACAGCTGGAAATGCGGAGGCTTAAAGCGAGCCGCAGCATTTACATGTAAATGTACCGCGGTTACACGGTAAGGGAATACGAGATTTAAATCCTTCTAATGAAATACTTGAGAGCCGGATTGCATCTGGATGCTGTTTTGCGTCCGGATTATCCGAGTTTACGCGGGATATTGAATACACGTATGGATGAAAAGTTAATAAATGTGCGACGAAATATGTACGAGGACCATAAATATCACACACCATAGAAAACATTTTGTATTTGTGTTAAAAACGGTCCATTCAAATTAAACTTTTGTGTTGAATTTTTTAACATAGTCGAATGTAAATTAATATAATGTGTCATTTATCTAAATAGTTTGTGTTAAATTGATATTTAACATTTCTTAATGTCAGAATAATATTTATGAGTAAATGAACAAATAAAAATGATGTATTATATTTTAAAACGTAAATTCTAAGATAAATGAATAAAGTATTAATTTAATTTGTATTAATTTAACATATCATAAATGTTAATTTTAGGAAAAAAAATTTGTTACTATACAGTTTATTTACAAATTGTTTTTTTATTTTTTATTATTTAATATTATTATTTTGCGTTTATATTTTTAAATGATATTTATGTTATCTTTTAACAAATTCAGCTTGTGTTAAATTAACACATAAATTTGAATAGACCGTTTGAGAAATGTAATATATTGTGTAAAATTTAACACAAGTTTTCCAACAGTATATAACAGTTTTTATTCTTTCGTGAACGAAAATGGAAAAGGTATAAATATTTCTAATATCCAAATAGATGCTATGGTTCAATGAATTTGTACAAAAATATTTACGGCAAATTATTCATCTATGAATAAAAATAACAAAAATGTTTTTAATGCAAATAATCGTTATAGAAAATTTGAAATGTTAGTGACATGAAAGAATTATATGGTATATACGTATCTTAGACAATTTTATACTTTTCGAAATAAATTCTTGAAGAGAAAGCGACTATGTGATGTTCTTCCTATTTCTTCACCGACGAAATGATTTTATTCGAATTTTATAACCGCAAACTAGTTATAAAAGTCATAAGATATTTTCAGAATAAAATTAAATTTGTTCACATTGATGCGACTTCTTCATAACAAAAACATCGAATAATTTGACAAAATCGGCTTAAACTGGCTCGCGCAATTTTCCGAATCATATATTAGGTCATTTAAAAAGAATCCGCGGTTTTTTGTTCAATTCTTGAATGAAAAAACCGCGGATACTTTTTAAATGACCCAATATAATATTATAGAGGATACTATTTTTTTTCGCATCGAGAAAAGAATCTCCTATTTGCATTTACGATACGCCTGCACATCTGGCTTTCCTATAACGTAAACTAAACTCCTCTACGTCAAACTGAAAAGTAGGCTCCTAAAATTTTTTTCCACGAAAGAAAAGAAAAAACAAATGTAATAGCATTCTGCAAGAATAGTTTACATAATGAAAGGTAAAATATGATTATGGAGAAATTCAATCGCGTAAAGATTGAAATTGAATCCTTCGTGAATCTGCAATACGTTTTAACAATATATCCATCTCAAGATCGATATTCTCCTCTATAAGTAATACTTCCGTAATATCATCTCGATATTATCGAGTTATTATAACAGACTTCAATCATTTCCGCGCAAAAAGCTTTACTTCAGCGAGCAAACGTTCAAGCTCCGTAAACGTTATCAGACTCTTAAAAAGATTTTTCGCGGTAATTGCCGTTGAAATTGCGTTGGCGTGCAATATTTAGAGCTTCATTATTATGCATCGATATTTTTCGATATTGCGTAGCGTCGGGCAATATCGATTGACAGACAAAAGACAAACGAATACATATCGGTAACGAGTTACGGCACCGTTCTCACTTCCGTTTTAGAATCGAGAAAAAGAGAGAAAGAGCATGACGCGAACGTTGAAATATGCATAAACAAACTTTCGGATGGTCATAAACTTCCGCGCTCGAGTATTTCTCAAGCGTACTTTTATAGGAAACGCGATATTGCGTCTCGATTCTGAACGAATTCCGTCTCTCTTTTCCTCTTCTTCCGCTCTGTTCTTCTCGGAGAAGCGGGAGAAGTTCGGGTTGCACTCTTAGTTCCTCCTGAAAAAGAAAAACACCCGCTTCCTTCGGCGAAAACACGTTTATAGCGAGCAATGGCGCAGCGCAGGGCAATAAAGGCCGAAACATGGTTGGCGGAAAATAATGCAAGAACACAATTGCGCGGCTGCGTTTCACTTCGCTTTTTTCCCCCCCAAGATACACTCTCCTCTCTAGTTTGTTCGCCGCGACAATAGCCAATAATGAAATATACTCGTGTTAACCACGGAAAGGTCGTCCGTCTCACGAAAGTAAGTACCAGCATTATAAATTAATTGTAGAAACTAGAACGTAAATAAAAATTAAAAAGTTGATATAATATTTGAATGTTTTTTTTTATCAGCTCTATTTTACTGACGTAGTATTAATATGTACAAGATTTTTTTAAAAACGTATCAGGTTTATAGTCTCGCAAAAAGTAGCTGAAATTAGAAATTTATAAATTTAAGTTTTCACATAAAAATGAATGTTATATACATAAACGTTTCAATAAAGTTAATATTTATTCATAAATTTCACAAATTTTATAGTTTAAATGAAAAGTTTCTCATTTTATCTTAATTATTTTTAAAAACATGTTTATTTCTTATTAAAATAGTTTTTTTACTTAGATTCTAAACCAAACTTATTGTATTACTTTCATCAAATACAATATCAAAAAATCTACAACTTTTTCATAATAATTTTAATTTTGTTAAAAAATATATGCAATACATTAAAAAAAAGTCTCTACTCGATCAATACTTCGAAAAAATATCAGGATTTCTTACAACAAAACCTAAAAACGTATTATATGTAAAGTGTAAAATAAAAAATTGCGCATAATGGAATATGAGTTTTTAAATTAAATTGCGATAAAATAGTGAGTATTTTTTCCAATTAAATTTACGAATGTATCAGTCATTACCATCAAAAAATTATTTATTATCGGATAAAACGTTTCTAATTTAAAATTAAAATCCCTCGTTGAAGAAAGTTCCTATTAGTTAGCTACAAATTTACTAGTTTCTTCAACGCTCATAAAACTGTCGTGGCATAAACGAGCCTAATTTACGAGATTATCGAAACGCTCCCCGCAATCTACTTAGCTCGAGTATTCGTTTCGTATCTTTAAGTCCCATCTCCACTACCCTCAATCTCCGATCTAAAGTGCTCCATATTCTAATTTAATTGTAAAGGGGGAGAGCAGAAGAAGGCAACGTTATAACATACTTGCCAGTAATCTAGTAATATATATTCCCGCAAACTCTCGTGAAACTGCACGAGCGCCACATTGTTAATTCTCTCAGAGAGCGATTCTGATTTATTCATCGGTGCAACGTTCTTAATATTCTCGCCATAATTCGTGCGATCGAGACGAAACTTGTTGAGATCGAAATAATATCATGACATAATGAGCCAGAAAATTTCCGGGTTGAGTTGGGGAATATCGGGACTCACATCAAATTGCGTAAGTATGCAAATACCTAGCGGCAGTTGGCGTGGATTTACTCAGTTGGCCTTTTGACGTTAATTAGCGTGAATATGTCTGTGGGAGCTATGTACTACCGCATCATCCATAAGGCCCTTCCTTGCGGTAGGATGCTCTCTACCCGTTTTCTCATTTTCCACTTAACCCAACGAGAGAGAGCAACTGAAACATGCATCGAGGTGCATCGATGATAACCATGAGGAGACGCTTCATTATAGGAGAGATTGCAAAGAGAACGTTAATTTTATTTTTCGCCGTATATTTTTATACATTTGAATATTTTTATACGCTTGAATATTTGTATGCGCGACTAAATGTCGAGAATAACCGTGACAATCGATTATCTTCGGCGTAATGATAACTCAGCTGACACGACTTTAATGCATTTTTTATTACGAGCTAGACGTAAATGTTCGAATGAATAATATAATCGTCATACAGATGCAGGTTATACTTTGTATAAATTCTCATGAATCATTATAGCAATCTATATATATATATATATATATATATATATATATATATATATATATACATAGAAAATGTATACTGTATTTAAATTATTAATTTATTATTAATTATTTTGTTTCAAGTATTTAAAAAATGTATATATTCATAAACTTATAAATTCATCATAAGCATTAAATTTATTCAAAATGTACATGTATTGAATGCTAGTAAGTTTAATAGTTTAAGATTAATATAAATTATTATAAAACAAATATGCTTAGCTGTCATGATTTCTGAAATTTTTATTATAATTTAGAAAGCGCACATTTACGTTCTGAGATGATAGAAGATGGCTTGTATCTTTGTGCAACCGTCTGAAAATTCTGTCTTTAGTGTTCCCCATGGATTAAGTATGGCCGTTTCTTCTAGTCGTTAAGTCTGATAAATTAATTCCTCCCCAGTCGCGCTTTCCTTCGCGTGCAAAAAATTGTCACGAACGGCGGAAAACAACCCCGGACATTAGGCCTCGCAATGACATAAATTTACGGCCATTAATAATTTATGAAAAGCTCCCTGCTGGTCCGCTCATAAATATACTCGACATTTTTCTCCGCTCAACGAGAACTGCCGCATTTATCGTCCCACGCTCGTTTTTATTGCATCACTTTCTTTCGATATCTTTATTCCAATAACGAGAGTCTTAAGACGTGTCGATTGGTTAATGGACAGTCTTGCAGTTATAATAAATTGCGGACAAAAAATGAAGTGGATATCGATAAACGTTTAGAAATCTTTTTCATTTCCCAGACGTCTTTAAAGCATTGCTCAATAAACAATTTACCTTTATACATCAATCAAGCAGTTATTAAGCATTTATAAAGTATCAGAATAAAGTATTTATTAAAATTAATGTATCTATTAAAAGTAAATACTTAATTCATACGTGTCAATAAAAAAAGTTGTCTTATTCCGCTATCACTATTCTTTTTTCATGCACTCTGTTATCTTTCATTATCCATGCCTGCCATAAAAATAACGCTAATGTTTGCATAAAGCACTTTTATTATCACGACTTTTATTCATCATTGTTGGTGAAACGATGCGGTCGCTGAAAAATATTTTATGATAAACTAGTGCGCGACGAGGTCTCAACGAGGTAGATCGTGGGGTCAAGGGTTGTTGCGAGAAACTTAATGATGAACGCTTTGAAAGTGCGCTCTGTAGTGCAGGCATGCGGCGAACACAACGACGTTTAACGACTTCGAGCGTGGCGAGAAAAAGGGGTATTCAGATAAGCGCGGGCAAACTTAATGCCCGGAAAATCGTCGATGCCCCGGAGAGATAGCGCTCGTGCAATAAAAAAAAGAAAGAAAAAGAAAGAGAAAACGCCAAAGCACACGATAGAACGTTACGCGAATATCCACAAACGCCGTGAGCAGATTACCAATATCTTTCCGTTTTTTTTTTTTAAATTCACGTAAAACTGTGTCGTTGCAATCCACGGAATAGTAGAACGCTAGAGTATTCTGTTAAAAATGTCATGAAATTTAATGTACTTTTAAGTTACACAAGTTAAATTTAATGACATTACATTAAATTTAATGTATCTGTAACTAAAAAGTATGTTTGCGTAAAATAAAAGTTAGTGTACCTTGCACTTTACTTCCATTATGTATTAGGTGTTGGAATTAATTCGTAGCGTTTTACAAGTGATGGGAAGTACTTTCATTAATGTATTTTTTAATGCTCATGTGAAATAAATAACATTCTTTCATTAAAAAACGCTACGAATTAATTCCAACACCTAATATAATGGAAGAGTAAATTTCAAGCAGGTACATTAAAAATATTTCATATTGTCAATGAAAATGAAGTTACAAATAAATGTGTTTACATCATTATTAAATTCCATGCAAATCTACATAAAATTTATGGCAAATGCACTCATATATATATATATATATATATATATATATATATATATATAAAACGTCACGAAATTGAATTTTTTTGTGTAACTTAAAAGTACATTAAATTTCATAATATGTTTAACAGTGTAAGTTATTCCGTTATTCATTGTTATTGAAAATCTATATTTGACATTACATATACTATAGATTTTCAGCACTTACAGTGAATAAAGAAACGCAGCTATAGTTATTAGGATAAACATGGCGGACTTTTGCTCTACTCTGATACATCTAGAGTTCTACGAAACGCTATTGACGTGCGAGGGTTACACGATTTAAACGTTTTGTGTCCTCTGGCAGATATCTCAGTTAATCTATCGACGGAAACGTATGCTGACGAAACGCCACGGATATAGCAGTAAGCCATTCGTTTTACTGCGGCATCGACGCGGAAATTCATTTATTCGCAAAATAATCCGGAAATTTCTCTAAGATTTATATGAACTCCTCCCTTTTCTCGTGGTTGTACCGTCGCAGCAGTAATTCTGCATTTACGCACGCGGTTAAATCTGAAAATATCGTCGCGTCGTGTCTAGAAAGAATAAATTATTTGTCATGGGACGTGTAAGCGTGTGGTTCGTTAGACGTTTGTCGTTTCAAAATAACAACCGTCGACGTTAATTAAGTTTAACCGTAATTTCTTTGTACTTCGCTTCAATCTTTTCAAGAATAAAGAAAGAATTTTTTTTATCTTTTTGTACCTATGTTTCTAGAGAGAGACAGACAAAGAATCGGAATTAAAGTTGGCTAAGGTCGGTAAAGCTCGCTTTTAATCCGAGAAGTCCACACTTTCTGGTATAACCATGAAGTACTGGGATCTAACACAACTTTTCCTCAAGAAATTTTTTCTTACGTCTCTTTCTTTTGAGTAAAGTTTTAGAAATATTTAAAGCACGAAAAATAGCGAAGTATAAAAAGGATTCTTTTATAGTATACTTATATGACTTTAGGATGCTGTCGTAAAAGGAAATAGACCACTTTAAATTAATACAAAACAAGTTTTTCATACATTTCATAATTTTAATGACAAAATGTTTACAATTTAGACTTTTATAAACACAAGTAACTATTAATTTAAAAGAAAAGAAAAAATAAGTACACCATGAAATTCAATCTTGAAATGATATGAAATATGTATTCTAACTGTATGTCTCCTCATTACATTTAAATAAAAATAAAATATACAATAACAGAATAATAACACATAAAACTGCTTAAAAATTCTCTGTTATAATACTGATATGATCATCAGAAAATCCAAACTGATATATGTAAATGCTTGTTTCCATTTATTCTAGCTTTTAGCATGGCAGATTGGACTTTCTAATGATCACTGAAGACGTAACTTACCGCTCAATGACTTCAATCACTTATGCGTAAAATTTATGTACCGATAGCATATTCTATAATTTAAAAAATCACTTGGATTTACAGTGCATTTCTGAGATTCATCTGTTCGGGATGTCCATCGCGCGCTTATCGATCATTTTTCCATTTTGCGAGGCCTTTCGCCGCGAGTAAACTACCACGATATTATAAATGCCACGGATTTTTCGGCGAGCGGCGGACACGTGCAAATATTCGCGAGTCGATAGATCGAAAATCGAGGATCCGCGAGGATGATTGCCAATGCAATGCGTGAATATGCATGGGCGATTGCACGCGAGGACGCGACAAAAGTTCGTTTCGCGGCCGAGTCTAAAATTTAGCGTTTTCGAGCGAGAATTCCGTATATCCGCCGGCCGCTTCAGACCCGATTCGCTGATTTTGGCATTTCCGAAATGCGTTGCCGCGCCCGAGGAATGTTTATTACAAAATTTTATTACCCCCCCCCCCATCCCCCTCCCCGGTCAACGGCCCAGCTTTACATGACGTTACGAGACGCGCCGTATTATAACACGACGCGAGAACAATGCGTTTCACCACCATACATCGCCATGCTCTACACTGTGCTCCTTTCATTACGCTCACGCATAGAATCATCAACACTGTAGTGAAAATTAAAATCCCGCAGTAATTAACTCGTCGTTAGATAAATAGCAGAAAGTAGAGAACAGTACAGAGTGTAGTTTTTATATTCCTCAGCGTAATAATGAGCAAATATGAATGTTAATATCATAGTCGCGAGTTTTTAATATATCTCTCTTTTTCTTTCTTACGAGTCAAAAAATTATACCTAAATCTAAAATTACATTTTCATTATATTGAAATTTTTAGTCATTAAATGAGACGAAATTAGCAAAACGAAAATATGTTTAATTTATGTCATGAAAGACGTGATATAAATTTAATTTATCACTATATTTCTATTAAACAAGACAATTTCTTCGCTCAAAACATAAAATCTAATTTACATGATGAGAAAACTAATTTCGTCTTAATTCATAATTCGTTTTTAGAAAGTAGAAAACATACTTTTGTTTAACCCGAGAATAATCGTCTACTTTTATACCTCGGGAAAAAAAATATGAATTGTTAAAAATTGAATATTATTTACTTTCTTTTTAGTATGTTTTATTTCTTTTTTAGTTATCATTCTTTACGATTCTTTAAGTATGCAATTCCAGTTAAAACCAGCAAAAGCGTCATATTAATTCAAATTATTATTTTCTAGAAATACTGTCTACATAATATATTTTCTGTTTGTTAATATTTGTTTAATATTTGTTTTCTACTTACTTTCTTTAAAAAATTGTGAGTGAATCCATGGCATAATGTTCTTAAATGACAATAAATCAAAAAACATTCAATAATATACAATATGTTGTTAATAACAGTAATTTTAATTGACATGTAAAAATAGTATAATTTCATCATTTACATAAAAAAAAATTAAGTGACTGTTTCTGAGACCTGAATTAAACTTTGATTTATTTGTAGAAATACAAAAGTGAAGAAAGAGCGTTCTATATTAAGATTTTATACAAAGCAAGAAAGCATTTATAATAAATCAATTATATCTCATAAATCTATTATATATTTTCGTACGTTGCTAATTGAAATGTGAATCTCAGTAACTAATTTTCGGATGAATAAATAATGAATTTTGTCTAGACTGGATTCAAAACCTTTAATATTTAATCTCATGAAACTGTATCTTATAAATTTAAAAAAATGTAAAAATAAGTAACAATAAATAAGATAAAATAAGATTCCAAGTTTTTACAAAAAAGTACAAAAAGGGTATAAGAGTCGATATTTAGTGTGCAAAAATATTATTTTTTTAAATCATTTTTTTATCATTTTTAGTATGTTTTAACAAACACTTTAATTATCATATAGCTATTTTTATCTCTCCGTTGACAATTACTTAATAAAAAGTAAGTTAAAACGCATACGGGTAAACATTGTACATTACGAATGAACAATTAAAATTTGTTTAAAAAATGTTTTTTGCACACTAAGTACTGCGCTAACTTCTATATCCCTTTTTGTATTTTTCTTTAATTTATAAAAATAAGTAGATTTACAAAAACATATTCATCGCGTTCGATTTAAACTCTACAATTTCACTTGACAAACTCGTGAGATTCCGATTTTCGCGAACAACTCATTTGCGAGGTTGTTTACTAAAGTGCAGGAGACGGAGATGGATTCGCGTTATAAAACTGCATCCCAAGCAGCATCCGAGCTGCATCGAAACTTGGCGAAATAAGTAAGAAATTAGTTTAATGTGGGTTTAATGACGATTCGCTCGCAATCCGTCACATAAACTGGATTACCGATCTATAAGACAGAAATTCGACAACGATCGTGAGCTCGATCCACGCGAATTGTTATATACCTCTCATTTAAACATTAATCAAAAAACGTAAAAAAATTTGAAAGAAAACATTATAAAAAATATTATATTTTAATAAATATTTCAAAATTTTTAAATAAATATTCATTAAATGTAAACATACAAATATTTATTTGATACAAAAACCATTAATTTGATTTAACTATTATTTTTTTACTGACTAAATATTTGTTTACTTTTGTTTATATTTACTTATTTCTATTCGAAGAGAAATATATATTAATAAATTTTTTATCAGCATAATAAAGAAAAGCGAAGAAAATCTTTTACACTGTCGCAAGCGATATTAATATTAAACTTAAAATTGTCCATTAGCGAAAAAAGTGCTTTTCGAAAAATATAATTATTACAGCTGGCAATAAAAATTAATTCGAATCGCGACAATCATTACCGATGCCGAGCGAGCTTCGGCTATAAATGTTTTTACGTTCGACATAATAACTGTGTGTGTGTGACTCGATCTGCTATTCTCGTAACATCGTCGTGATTTAAACGTCGGTGCACGGAATAGCGTAGTAAAACGCGTAGATAGAACAGCGCGAACGTGCGCGGCACGCGACGCCCGACCGCGACGTTAATCGCTCCTCGAAATTAATTTGCGCGCACCGATGAGGAATTCGCGCGGCGAATTTTCGGCGAATCTGAATATATCCGACTCGCGGATATATGTATATCCGATATGTCGCGTTTTAACGAGACGAGATAAAGTAGCGCGGCGGTAATCAGGAATGTTTCACTGATAATCTCGCGCGAAACGTCGTGGCGACCAAATCTAAAATCTTCAGCTTTATATCGACCTAACAGATAAATATGAAGCAAAATAGAGCGTAGTAGATCGCCTATTTGAGTTTTTACTAAGAACAAAATAACCGCGTATTTACGCTGTAACGAGTGCACCGTGTAATTGAGTTTCCTAACATTTATTGCACCCGGTTTTCTACGTGCTGTTTAAACGTATGCATCGTTACACATCTGTAATTACACAGTTGTAAATTTTAATGGTAGCGTGACATGCAAATTATAACTCGCCAAATAGCGAAAAACTTGCGCTAGAAAATTCACTTTGTAAAAATATATAGCAATTATTCAGATCCGCAAATGTTTTTTAATAAGCCACACTTTGTCGGCCATATTTAGAAGTCGTGGATTACTACTTAATAGGACGTTATATATTTTTAATCTTCATATGTTATGCTTTCACCTCATTTTCGTTAATTATTGACTGCAACAAGCTGCTAGAATGTTCTAGTTGGAATACTCCATACAAGTGCAAATGTAGACGCGATCTCACTTTACTGGATCACCTTAGTGAATTATACACGATGTGACGTACGCAAGCACAGTCACTTATGTATCACAGAGAAGTTTCTCTCTTTGCGCTCGTAGATCGGTCAGTATCCAACATCTCAAATAAATTATGTTATACGGTTGCTTTACATGAACATTAAAGATGAATCGAGCATAATAAGGAATGTATAATAATTATTTTACCATTTCATACGTTATTTTGCAAAAAAACGTTTGAGACAATTCCTATTGACTTAATTTTTTATGCTAAAACTTCGACTATAGTTATGAATCATTTGGACCCGAAGCAAAAAATTTTTGACGATTGTACAATTTCTACGATATTATAAGGTTCTGAATTATAGTTCTAAATTCCTCTTTTAATTACCATAAGGCGAAGGTTCATTTGGATTCTGTAAGCACTCGTAGAATTTATAACTTAAGAGTATTTTCACAGTTAAGTATAATTGAAGACTAATATTGTGCAAAGTTCTAAAAGTGACACTATTTCACGGAAATGATTTTGCTTTAGCATCAAAAAATTTAATTAATACACATCCGAAAATAATTTTCTTAGAGAATTAAAATAATTAAATAACGCTTGAGATAATTATTAGAATGTCAAAACTTTTTGCAGCATTGCTCATCATACTTGAGCTTCCTGCATAATTATTAATTTTAATGATTAAATAAAATTATTTTCAGATCAATTATTTTCAAATCTAAATTTTTAGATATTTCAAAATCGTTCTTTCCGTGTATATCTTTGTTAAAATATTTCATATAATATCTGTAACATAATGTATACAATAATTATACAAATAATGTAAAAATACAATATGTGTAAAAATTGCAACGCACTTTTTCTCCGTGACAAAACCTTTCTATGACGCAAAGTTATCATAATATCACGAATGTTTTGATTTTAGTGCCAATGGCATAGATGCCAACAAATACCGGTTACGATATAGCTTTTACTTTAACGTTCCGTTCGGCTGAGATATACATTCGATAACGGGTAATATATCGATCGTTACCGTTGTCGTCGCACAGGTATGAAGTAGCCGTAAGCGTCAGCTGAGCGGAAGATCCAATTTTTCCAGCTAGTATCACCCGTGTGTGCGCTTGTCGTGTTTTACCGTAGTAAAAAAAAAAAGAAAAAAACAGAGCACGCGATCATACGACCGTCATCCGCTTTCCGCCAAGACAGGTTCCAGTAAAGAGAGAGACACGGAAACTTTTTTTCCTTCGCCAATCGCTCTAGAAAGAGCGAAGCAAAGATGCGTAAGCGCCTTTTTAGTATCAGGTTTCCTGTTCTCCACGGAATTACAGAATCCGGGCTTTGGACACTTTCTCGGCGCTTCTCTCTTTCTCTACCTTTCAGATATTCTATTATTCATGCCGAAGGCAATCCTGATCGATCGCGTTTTATGGAGCGTAGAAAAAAATTAACTGGTTGAAATATAATTGCGCGGTAAGCAGCTCTCGCGTATGGGAGGAACTTCGATCTATAACTATTATAATTTAAGCTAATCGCGCATGAAAAAGCACGACTGTGTAAGATAGTCGCGTCGTAAATTACCAAGTTTTATACTACCTTTTATATATGCATAAAAGTCGCCGGTGTATCGAAGTGCGAAGTTCACCGGGCCGGGAACTTGACAAGAAATTTCTCCTTTCCATTGTCAAGCTAGTGTCGTTAATTAAGCACGCGCTAGGAATTCGCCGACGTCGACGAGGATTCAGGCAAATCCCTCGACGCTGAGCTTGCTCAAAGACCTCGTATTTGCAGAGCCGGCCGTATACGTGCGCAGATGTACGTGTCTTAATTCATTGTTCCTCGTAACTTTTCCTTTGGCGACAGAATTAATTTTCTTCCACTTTTCACTTCTTATCGCCTCGCGCGTTATCGCGCATAAAACAGCGATATATATTATCTCTCAAAGAGAAACGACAGGAGCAGAATGGTAACTGTATTACTAGATTGAGCAAACAATAAAGAAAACAAGTAAACACTTTATATAAATATAAAGTCCCTGACGGATGTGTAATATTTCGCACATATTTTCACGAAAAATCGTACCAAGTCCACGAAATATTTTGCGAGGTCGTTGGAATATTTGATTTTATGCATAAAATACATAATAATTTTATGAGTTAAAAATAAAATGTATGTATATATATATATGTCTCTATTTCTCGTATCCTTATTTCTTCTCCAGAATATTTCCCGTTACAATATTTTTCTCCAATGTTAAACCATCGATCGTAGTTCGTGCCGAGCTTTCCCAAAGACATTTTATTTTCCGGGGGCGAGCTTACGTCGGAGGATGCGCTCAATTCATTGCTCTGGGAAACTTGCGCACCGGCGAGAATAGCCAGCAGAGAGCTCCCCAAGTCCTCCTTCGATGCGACTCCTTTTCCTCGTCTTCCTATCCGGCCTTTGTCCCCGGCACGGCGTTCGTTTCCTCCCTCAAGTTCTCCTGCGCGCCGTTGCACTTGCACGATAGAAAAGACTCCTCTGCATGCTCAGAGTTGCGAAGAGCAGAGAGAGTCGAGAAAAAGGTGGGCGGCGACGACGAGACGTTTCCTGCCTGTATTCCGCGAAAAAGAGAGACGACGCTCGTTGCCGAGCGTCCCGGATGAGAGCTTGTTTCTCAACCCTGCAATACATATTTCTCGGCACGAATCTACAGATCGATATAGGCGCGGCCCGCTAAGGAAGAACGATTCTTCGCGCTTTGATTCACGACGACGTTCCGGACGTTCGCCGACCGGCCGAGTATTTTATTTATCGCGGTTATTTACGATTGGCGTTTATCGATAAATGGCTGGATTTATTGCTCGTGATTCGGGAGAACGTTCTCTTGCATTGTTTATTGCGTTCTCAGGAACGTTACTTTAAATTAGATGTTCAAATTTAATTAAGTCAAATTCATTTGGATTCTTCATTATTTGTTTCGTCAATGACGCATTATTATTATTATTATTATTATTATTATTATTATTGTCGTACGACTATCCAGAATCGTCCTAAATTATTAAAATATTCCGATACTGCTATTTGTATTTGTATAATTAAAAGCACATATAATGTCCCGTTATATTCCTGGAATTTGTGCGAGATACGTCAAAATTATTACTATTTTATTTTTAAACGTAAAATATTTCTCGTCATATTACATTTCAAATTTTATGATACAAATATAATTAATCTGTATTTCAGATTTATTCGATTTAAGAAAAATAAAAATGTAAATTTGAAAAATTCTATCGCAAAGTTATATTTCTGTTAAAAAAAATCAACATAAATCCAGTTTCATAAAAAGTCTTTCTGGTTGCTAATTCCACGATCAATTTAGTAAAACTATATTTTCTTATATTCATTTAAGAAAAAAAAATAATTCATTATCCTTTCTGTATGCAAGATATTCTTATTTATATATTCAGAAGCAAATAAATTTCCCTAAAATTCTCTCTTCGCCACATCTGAATTTCATATTATTCAATATAAAATAAATAATTCGAAGCACAAAATGTGAACTCGGAACATTTGCTTGGAGCCAAGCGGGATATTTTCTCTCCTGGATCGGTCAACAGAAATTTTACACTGCGCGATGGGCGGAAAACAAAGATTTACGACGTCGCGACCGTATAATCCCTAATCGGCGAATATTTCCACAGGAATTTTCCTTGGACTGGTTTCAAGGGGGTAGGATCAGCGGGCCGAAGTAAGCTGGGGATATATAAGAATCCCCGGGTGAAATCTCGCGGGGCTTCCGCAACGAATACGCTCTCTTTTTGCAAGGAAAATAAAGATAACTCCGCGTTTCCGGCGCGCCGCGCCGACGAATGCAATGGCGACGGAACGCATGGCGCGATCTTGACATCTGGCGTGAATAAAGAATGCACGTCGTACGAGATTCCGTTTGAAATTTGCATCGTACCACGTATACGCGTATATATAGTCCAAGTATTTCCCCGTCGAAAGAATGCGACGTCAAACTGGATACGCGTCATTGTCGTGCTTACTCGCTTATCGCGCGACGACGTATCGTCGCGACGCTGAAATACTTTCAGGAAAAATATCTTTTAAGCGACGACGGAGGAAAGTGGATCCGAGAGCTGACCGATCGCGAGAAAATCCGTCGTAAAAAAACTCGGTGACTCTGGAGAAAAATGGTACTTTGAATTTTGATGTGAAAAATTCTGTTAGAAATTCCGATAGTTTCAAAGTACAACTTTCGGTGAATACGAGAACGCTGCCGCGCTGTCGCCCTTCGCTATTCCCTATTTTTACAGGTCGCGCGATGGTGAAGAGTTAATGCGACCGCGAACTCGGAAAAACTGAAAATGTCTCACGTTACAGCGCGAAACAGCGGGAATGGTCCGAATTTTATTCGTGGCGCAGCGAGGATGGGTAAAAAATCCTGCTTGTACGTTTTCGTGCGTGCCATTCTACCGTTTACGCTTTACAACGATAAACGTTATGCACTCCTTTATGAGAATGAAATTCTGTTAAAAAAACACGCGACCCGTAGATCAATGTTATATATTGTACTTTATATTATACTCAAAGTACGTCTTTGAACATAATCCGTTTCATAGATGAATCGCTAAAAGAGGATGATACTAAATCGTCCTCTTCAAAAGTGACGTAACTAAAAAAAACGTGATGTTCGAGTTATTATCATGAATGAGTTAGGTGAATATTATTCTATCAATCATCAAAAATGAACTAATTTAATTCCATAAAAAATAATAGAAAAAGTGATTTTTTTTAAGAATTATGAAAATAACAAAAATGACTGAATTGATTGAATTTATGATATGAATTTATTTAATCACAAGAATATATATTTTTTTATGAATAGCATATATTTTTTTACTAAAAAATATATTTTTTTATTAAATAATATATATTTTTTACTGACCTTAAGAGATTCTTTGTTTAATATCGTTTTCTACTGATTATTATTTAATTAATTAATCATTTTATCAAATATTTTAAAAAATAATTTTATTTTCCTTTTCTGGAAAACTTAATTTTTTAAGTTGTATCACTTTTGACGTAAAGGAATGATATTACTTTAGAGAACTCTCTGTTTTGTTAATGTGCTACGTGATCTGGAAGAAATCATTATTATTATCATTTGATATCGTTTCGCGTGAGTAATTTAATGCATTCATTGTCGGTCAGTTTACATTTAAAAACCAATTTTCACTCATAAAATTTTTAATAAAAATATCCAACATTCCAATATCATCATATCTCAAACCATATATTTACAATTGGATAAAAAAAATACCTTTCATCTTCACATTTAAATAAGAATCTATTTTAACAATAAATACCCTTTGACCTTTAATACAAAAATGTATTATATGCAGTTCGACGCACTGAAAAATAAATAGCAAAAAGCAGGTAACATCTGCTTTTACCAAGAAACATGGATAGGAAGAGAGGGAAATAAAAGTAATAAACTGCCACTCTTCTCGGCGCGGCTTCAGGACGAAATATACGCGAATTAAAGTGCCGTTTCTCCAGCGGTGCTGTTGAAATATTTTCTCCGACGGGCTGTTGCGGAACTCGGAGAGAAAAATGAGGAGGAGATGATCTCGCACGCCGAGACGACGCGACGTTTCTACGCGAACGTCCGTATATTTCTGCTCTCGCGTTCGCTCTGCTCTCGTCGGACAAATCCAAGAATTCAATCCGCCTCGTCCATCGTGACCGATAGAGAGACTGCCGTGGCGGAAATTCTATCGAAAGGAGACTCGCAACAGAGCTGTACGCCATGCTCGTCTAATTGTTAAGTCCATTTCTGGTCGCTGTATTGGGGGATTAACCAGGAGATAGGTTGGAGACCTCGCGGAGAAGGGAGATACGATAGAGATACAGTACAAACCCATAGCCAATCTGTGTTTATTCGACCGAGATCTAATCGCCCACAACATTCGCATGCCACGAAACTTTCGTTCTCCACAATTGTTCCCAACGATTAGACATGTATCTAATGTTCCAAAAGGAACGTTAATTAAAATATAAAAAAACTTATTTATGTATTCGTATATATAGGACGCTAATGTGTGATGTATTAATCAGATAATAAATATTAAGATATTAATATGTATCTTAATTTGGAAACTATAAAAGATAATGCAAATAAATTCCATTTTTATTGATGTATTAAGCGGCGTCCACAATGAGATTTTTAAAACATAAAATTGAAACTTAAAGACTTAATAAATGTAAGAAATTGATCGATTTAAGATTTAACCTTAAAGTTTCAATTTTACGTCTTAAAATCTCATTGCAGACGTCGCAATGACAATTCTGACCAAAGAGTAGTAATGTCAGAGCAGTGATGAGTGTCAACACTATTAGTGTATAAAAAAAAAATCTCACTTATATTAAAAACGCGAAACTCGAGGAATTTAATAACGGACATTAAGCGTATCTGTCGGCAGATAGAAAACTCATAAACTTTTTTTTGAATTCCTTGAGACTTGAAATGTGCGGGAAAGTAAGCAACGCATGAAGAGACAAAGCTATAGGCGAAAAGAGGAGAGAAGAGGTCTTTTCGCTGATATATCCTCGTTCTCTCGCATCCTCGTTCTCTCGTTCGGAGAGGCCATTTGTTCTTCTTTTTGGCTAAATCCGGCGATCCAATTCCAACTCATACGCCGGAAGCTGGGTGCGGCAGCGGTCTTTTTCGAAGGTGCCAATCGGCAGGACTGCTTAAGCCCAGACCTTAGCGGCTGAAGATTAGATCGGACTGCAAGAAAGACGTGGAAAACGAGAAATGAAAGTGTCACGTAGTAGCGAAAGTATCGAGACAACCTTATCCCGCCGTCACGTATCGACTTTTGACGACGCGAAGAATATCCTCTCCAAACGCGAAAAAGATTACAGGAGCAGAATTTCATTGCTCAACTTAACATTTAATACACATTAATTAAATATTAATTTAATTTTTATTTTCTTCTCTCTCACTCCCTTACGTCTTTCAAAGTGAAGTGATTTGAAACGAGTTTCATCGGCAAAGAGAGAAGTTTCTATAAAATCGTTTCTCTAGCAACAAATTAAACTGTCCATCATCGCAAACTTCATCAAGATCTATATTTGTTATCTTTCACGTTCGTAAATAACGTATTTGCCTTTTTTTGTTGCAATTATAAATTATATTCCGTGGAAACGCAAACTTGAGGTAATTGTTTATTACAACCTGTCCAATTTGCCGAGAAATTACTTGTTTTGATCGATTTAATATTTATATAATACGTGACATTTCATTGACCCTTCTACACTTTTGCCAAGGAACTACTCTGTCGATTGACTTAATAATTGTATGCGTGACATTTTCATTTCATTGACCCTTCTATTCTACACTTTACATGCGATTTGCCGAGAAACCGGCTTTGATACCTTTCGACGTGAATCTAATGAGAGACAAGCCAAGGTAAGCTAACATTCACCTCTTCCTCTATTTCGTTCAACGAGTGATTTCAATGGGCATTGATTACCCTACTCACAATAGTATTTCTGTCAAAATGCATTATGGATTATTTATTAAATGCACTCCTCGCGATTCGATATGGTCCAATTAAATGCGTATATTAGAAACAATATCCAATAAAATAAATCGTTTAAATGCTAATAACAATGGTTAACAATCCATTACAATTATCGATAATTACGATTGTTGATGTTGACACACAGTAATAGAATACATAGAATGCAATTAAATTCCATCGACAAGTTATAAATCTATTTAGCTTCAGGCAATAATTAATGAATATTCTTTTATAAAGAAATATTAATAAAATTGAGCTTTAGTTTTTATTTGTCTCGTTCCATTTATATCAAACATATCTTGTTTTCATTATTTTTAATTTTATTGTTTTTAAATTAAATTGCATTTCTTGCTATAATTTTTCTCAAATACTTATCGGACTTATCATTTATAAAACAGTATGTATATGATATGTAAATGCAGTGAGTGGTCGGGTTCGTGAATTTGTTAAACCCAAATGACTACGTGAATCAATCATTCCTGTGAAAAATTTTCGGTTCTTGACTTCCAATCAAAGATATGATAATAATTGCTTTCTAGATCACATTTAAATCATAAAAATTAAACTTGTAATATTACAACTGCTTTCTGCTATACAGAGAACTCGTTCGTGAAAAATATAAATTATTATTTACATTTCAATTACGCATCGCTAAGTTATGATTGCATTGCTAAAGCGAGTTGTGCAAAGCATTTGTTTCTTGTTGAGATGATAGATGCATTATGCAGCGTACTGTACTAATTGTTTAGACATAACTGTTTCAGTCGCTGAAATGCGAGATTACACATAATCCGATTTGCGCTCTAAGTTGTAATTAATTCCTTTGGAGGAATCATAATGACGCGACAGCAAAATTAGTTATAATTGAATTCTAAGCCACGCATAATATTCGTATTGCAGCCACAGTCCTCTCCGCAATGACACAATTTTTCGTCGTTTCGCGGTTTGCAAGGGTAACCTGAATCAGGCGCTCGGTACTGTCGCTGGAATTAACGATTAATTATTGCCGCAACAAGGCGTAATTGCGAAAGGGATAAATAACGGAATGAGAAATAAATAGAGAGAAAGAGAGAGAGAGAAAAAGAGAGAAGAAAATTAATCGCGTCGCAGAGCGCATCGTTTAGCAATCGCAAGAGGGCAAAACGTCACCATCGCCGTCGGGCAAATGGAATCGGCTCGAGTGAAAAATTACATCGCAGTACTACGAGACATCGCAACGCCACCGCCACCACCACTATATTGTCGCCTAAATTGTTGCTTTCGTCGACTGGAAACGTACGCTTTCCCGCAACGACGATATAGCACTTTTTTTTACCTCCGTCACGGCACGACGTGATGCATGTGACGTGAACACGACGTGTCGATCGCGAAAACCGCGTCAGAGGGAAAACTTTTCCTTTGATCTCGACGTCCGTTTTTCCAAACGATGTAATCCCGTTAACCGTTACGGGCGATTAAAGCACGCTGGGTGCGTGGCCGAGACACGCAACCACATACCACGTAATGAACTCATAGTGAACGTCAGAACAATTGCGAATGAAATATCACAGATATATCTTTTACATATATCGTTGGACATGATCAATCGAGAGAGAAGAAATTCATGAAATCTGGTCAAAAGAGAATTTGCAATATTACCGTCACGTATCCATATATAATATATAATGTAATTAGCCTTTTATCACCTATGTGGAATTTAGCACCTTCTGTCAGCAACCTTTCTAGGATCTTTGAGATCCAATATAGATTTTTATATTATTTTTTCAGACTATAAAAATCTGAAAAAATTCTTACATACTTATGAAAGTTGTAACAACGAATTTTTATTATCAGAGAAGTCGAATTATATTTTATTTATTTTTTGCAAATTTGTCTATCAAAATTCACAATCAGAATATTAATCGCCTTCAAAGTCCAACTTAGCGGTCCCCTTATCGATGAAGAATTATATTTATACAATAATTATATTATTTATATTTTAAAAAAATAATTATATTAAAATAATATAAGATATATTTGCCGAATAATTTTTCAAAATAATTTGTAATTAAAATGCAGAGTAAATATAGCATTATGCATATATAAACTAATTAATATTTTTTTATAGAATAAAATAATTAAATGATATTATAAAGATATAGCAAAAATATCGAGAATATATTCAATTATTATAAAATATAGTGATTTTGAATTCTGATAAAAATAATTTTTCAGCTACCAAACATTCGGTATATTAATTGACTGCGGCTTTTCATATAGAAATAAAAGCAATTCCTGTTGGAATCAAAGCGACGATCAATTGGATTCTATCGATTCATGCGATGGTATTTGCATCGTTAAAATCTGATCATTTTCGTGATGAAACACCGTGGCATCTAAATATTGCGCCTCTCGTTTAACGAGATTAATTCCCCGATGATTGAACGCTTGGCAAGCATCTGGCGGAGACGTGGCTTTTAAAAGCCGCCGACATAGAAGCAATAAGAACTAAAATCGGAAGGGTTGAAAGAAGAGATCGTGAATTTTGCTGGAAAAATAACAAAAGGGTTTCTTTTTCACTGTACTACTCTTCAAGTTATTAACCGAGACTATACACTTTAATATACCCATCGTAGTTACCAGCGAAAAAAGTTTCTATTATTTTTTTTTAGATATTATAGATTTGTTAGTCATATAATTTTTTTAATCACATATTATGTATGAATTATGTGTAAGGCAGTGACTAATATTTATATAATACAATTTTTTATTTTGCTGAGATTGTTTTAAATTTTGTAGAAAGCATTAAAATATAACGCTACGCGAAATAATCAAAAAGCATTTCTCATTCCTCATTTAATCGCCTGTAGCGACGAACAATAACTTTATTGCAATCCTTAATTGAATGTCTTCTATATAAAAGGAACCAAGCTCTTCTATATCAACACTAAGAAATAGGATTCCCCACACTCCTCTCTGCGCAAAAAGGGATAGATGACGCAATATTGTGTAGATACTGTAAAAATAATTTGCAAAATTCTACATTTGACTCAGCTTTAAAATTTATTATCAATGATATGAAGACTCATAATATAATATGTATTTGCATATGTAAAAATAAATACTTTGATAAATAATTTATATCTCAAAAATCTTTTTTACTTAAAAATAATTAAAACCGCGATCTTTTTTTACGTAAAATACTGTTCCAAAATAATTTCAGCTGAGAATCGCTAGAAATCCGTGTCTGCGCTCCTACACGGGAATAACGAGCTCGCTCGCACGTAAAATCTTTCGCAGTGTCATCATCGCCCTAACACGTCTTATAAGTTCATGTATACACGAGAGTTAATTCTCTAGCGATTGAGCACTCTGCAATAGCGGTGACATGCCCGGCCTACATCTACCTTTCAAGCGTTCGGAATAAAAGCGAGGAAGGAAGAGCGAAATCGGTATAGGGGTTGGCTCGACTGACTGGGGTGAGTATCGAGAGTAAAGCACGTATCGTCGGCATAAAAGTCCGTTCCATT
The DNA here is from genome assembly GCF_024713525.1 of Acromyrmex echinatior. Taxonomy (NCBI): domain Eukaryota; kingdom Metazoa; phylum Arthropoda; class Insecta; order Hymenoptera; family Formicidae; genus Acromyrmex; species Acromyrmex echinatior. Next base: position 3,633,679 of record NC_141859.1, on the reverse strand, counting down.
TGCCCGTTCCGTCACGTAGACAGAGTCCTCTCGGTGTATTCGATGGCCGCAAACAATCCGGCCGGGAGAGGAAAGTAAAGAGAAAAAGAGGAAAGAAAAGAGGGAAAGAGAAAAGGAGAGAGAGAGAGAGAGAGAGAGAGAGAGAGAGAGAGAGAGAGAGAAAGTCGAAGTGGCGTATATCCCGACGCAACATACGAACTCCTTTAATCCGCTCCGACGGAGGCAAATGAACAGTACACTCGTGGACAATGCTTCCACCTACTCTCTCTTTGACGACCTTTTCCCCTTCAACGAGGAAATCACTCTCCCATTAACAACGCTCGTTCCACGATCCTTCTTTTCTTCTCTGTCACTGTGATAACGACGCGAACCGATAAGCCACAATGTGGATAACAACAAAGTGCCCCGCATCTCATTGAAAGGTGGGAAAACCAAAATTGAAAGAGTCCTTTACCGAAAGGACGACTTGCTTTTCTAGCGTGATTATTAAGTCGTTGCGACTTATTGAGCGAAGGAAGCTGATGAAAGACAGACAGACAGACAGACAAACAGAGAGAGAGAGAGAGAGAGAGAGGAGAGGAGAGGAGAGAGAACCTTTTGTTCCGTCCTATGCTTCGTTAATCGCGAAGCACTGCAAGAAAGGTAACTGCTCTAAAGAAAATAGCGTTGAACAATACAATGTCGATGGGCGGGCACGCGAGGGATTTTCCGCGAGCGGATACACGCTTCGACGTTTCTCGCTGCTAAAATTACATGATGAGACCCACTACGGATTCAAAATGTCAGTTTTTACGAGCCATTGAATTCTCATAACAAATGAATATTAAAATGTCACGCTAGAAATAACTATTGGTGTACGTCGTATACTTAGCAATTGCACATAATTACGTAAAATATGTACTTTCGATTGCAAAATCTCTTTTATTACAAGTTTCCGTTTCAAAGTTACTTCGCCAGACATTTCACAGACAAATTTATATTAACTTCCCGACCACAATAAAAGATTTCGATACCGGTCAAAATATTTATGTGTGTGTCAAACTTCTATCGCGATGCGACTAGACACTCTTTCTCTCTTTCTCTCTTTCAACCATGAATGTAATCTCAAATCGTCTCAGCTCATTGTTATTTTTTCACATTTTGTCGATATTTCACAGTGAAATATCCGTTGAAAAAGTGTCTACTGTTTTATTTCATTATATCCTTTCATCAAGCTTGCCTTCAAGAAAATCTGTACTGTATACTCTAAAAAATATCAGTATGTATTTAATATCTTTAGCGTGAATTTAACATCCATGCGATGTCAATATAATTCTCACTGTGTGTTGGTATTAATATTAAACACCATCATGGGATGGATTAAAAACCCATGATGTTAAATTCACATCATATTGGTATTAATATTAACACCAATACAATGAGAATTATATTAGACACCGCTATTTTTTAGAGTCTACATGCAACTACAACGATAATTATATGTAACTATGAGAAGCTAACCGTAATAAAATAACGGAAACTAATTATAACTTCGAGACCGACCCGTATTTCATTTTCTGCACTATCGCGCGATTTGCATGCACGTGACCTTTCATGTTAATTTTCTGTCTTGCTCGGCTTCTCCCAATTTACCGGCGTAGCGGCAAATTAAACCCAGAGATCGCTTTCACTAACTCGTTTGGCGAATCACATTTCGAGTGATAACTCACGACAATTAACGTTCGATTCATTTGAACATCTCTTTAATATCCATGCGATCGAAAAAGAATCTCTCTTTCGACAATTCGCTAAACGAGCCATTAAAAGTAGACAAATAAGCTCAACCATTATTCGCGATGAGGATCTAAATTTTATGTCGTACGATATATTTTCTACCTAACGCTAATGTAACGCGAGAGCTTGGCTGTGCTTTATTTTGCCTGCACGTCAATATTACTGGAAGCTGCAGAATCTCCTCGTCGAGAGACGAAGCGTTAATTAATACTTGCGCGCACGAATGATTCCACGTGAAAGAACTCAACAAAATTTAAGGGCCATGTGATATGTCTGACGCTGTCACGATGCTGACTGTATCTATCTTTATTTATAATTTTAAAAGTGCTCCCTATGTAAAAGATAATACTTTTATAACGAAAAAGATCCGCAATGCGAAATTTCATTGGACGCAATCTATCGTCATTTATCTAGTTAATGTTCAAATTTAAAAAACATAGAAATATATTTAATTATAGAAACGTAAAAAAATATAACTAAAATTTAAAATAAATTACCAAGTATAATTTGTAGGCTATAAATTATAATTTAAAAGTAAATTATAATTTATAGCCTATAAATTGTTTTTTTTTTTTCGAATTGTTTCTTTCGAATTGTATTGCAAGAGCAGAGAGCTTTTTAGAGATTATTAAAATCGATTATTTACGAAATTTTTATTTATATAAAAAAAAAATAAATGTTGCTATAACTTAATAACACGTTCGGCTATCATAACATATTTTTACAATGATGCTCATTACTTTCAGCAAGTTTAACTATAGGCATTAGAGGCCGGTCCACCTTGTTGGATCCAGTCATAGTTAAAAAGTCTATAATGGCGAACAACGTGTATACGCAAACATGAGGAGCGAAAACGGTCGCGTACGTGTGCCAGGTCGTGTACACAGGCGGAAATCGTCGGGGATGTTAATCCGTGTACGCATGGACCATTAATAGCGGACGTCGTTAAACGGATTGCCGTCGATACTACGTAACATGGCGTGCACGTGCAGGCAAGTGCTATGGCCAATGGCGTGGAAACGGTCTGGCTATTGCGACACCGCGAATGTTTTCCATTTTACCCGCTTGAAACTGTTAAACAGTATGGAAAAGAAAATTAGCTACCCACGGCAAAACATTAAATATTCAGATCGTTCGGATATATCGTTCACATTCGATGAGATATTAATAAGTTCTGCAATAGTAATAAATTACATGTACGACATGTATTTAAAGATAATAAATTTTTCTGATATAGATGTATGATTTGTAAAATATAAAAGTTATACACTATGTTGAAAATGTCAGACAGCGCGACAATTACATATTTTATGAGAAATATTTTTATAATGGTAATTTTTCAGATTTGTCATTTCTTTTTTTTTTTTAAATAGCCACGATTGCTAAATAGAGAAATCCAAAATTCTCACCATTCTTCTTTTTTATACATAAAATGCTATTTCATTTTTCATACTGGTCTATTTGTCACTTTAATTGTTCGTCATTTATCTAAAAAAAAGCGCTAAAGTAATAAAAATAATCTATACACACTTTTTTTATCTTAAAAAAACATTTTCTATAAAGGTGAATCATGTGCTAAATTTATTATACTCTGTTTCTCACGAAGGATTAAAAATAAAACTCACGTTGCATATCGCAGTATTACGTATACCATCGGACTCAAGTTGAGGAATAGTATTTGCACATTCACGTCTGAATTCGCATTGAAGTTCGGTACGGTTCGGCACGCCTTTGTATCAAGAAATATCTGCAGTAATTCAGTGTCACAAATGAACGCGGATATGCTGAGAGTGTTAACGCACGTGTAACAATGTGAACACCTTACAAATCGCCCTGCACCACTGATCGCATCGAATGTGCAGGAATGTTACACCGTGAAACGGTATTCGTGCGCGCATTAGATCATACGCGGGTGGCGTATGCACCGGTTCCCGTGCGATGTAAATTGCAATTCCTTGTTAATTACAACAGACCTGGCACATGCACCGACCGCGAGGTCAGCCACCAAAACGCCCCCGAAACTCATAAATGATATTAAACCTGATGGTGCGTGACAAAAAACATTTTAACTAATTTTTCAGGGGAGGATGACTTTCATTATTTTTAACAAAGCGCGTAATTTTATGGTGTGATTTTGTTAAAAACAAAATGCTATTTACCTTCAGCTTTCGTTCATAATTTAACATATTACAGATGTTGATTTTAATGAAGATATATGATTGCTTCCAACATTTTATGTCACATTTTTTTATGCTAACTATCACATAATATTTATATTACTTTTTAATATATTCATCTTACGTTAAATTGACACAAAAATTTGAGTGGATTTTTTTTGGCATGTGAAATTTGTTTAACACAAATTTTTCGACTGTGTACCGTGCCATAAAAGACGTTGGCGCGTATATATATTATTTTGTAATCACAAAGCAAATCATAAAATTTCCGATTTATCTCGGAACAAGATATCGTGCAGAATGGCGACGCGTAAAGCCATCGAAGCGGAATCGCGTGTTACGGGCAGATCTCAACAACAGGCTTTCCGAGCTTTCCATTCGTAAACAGAGGCATTGCGCGAAAAACGAATAATTCATAGCTCGAACGGAAAACGATTGGCGCATCGCGTTTTCCTCGCGAAATTAACGACGCGCGAAGATGAACGGGAATTTACGAAGCCGAACTCGTACTTTTGCGACTGTGTGTGTTTTTTTTTCTTCTTCTTTTTCTCTTTTTCTCTAACGCAGAGTAAATACCGGGTAATACACTAATGAGCAACGTCGGCGTTCGCTTTAAGTGAACCGTTGTAAATTCGTTTAATTCCCGAAGATTTAATTTCTCCCGCCAGAGAAAACTCGGAGCATCCCGGAGAACGGTCCTTATACAGAGTGTTTCACAATCCTAAATCTTAATCTCAATAATAAGTTCTTTATTGAATTTGGTTGATTTTTATTTAAGCTTATTTATTAATATTTAATTCTCTTTAGTAATCAACTTTTGAAATGAAACTTATTATCTAATTACAAATTGACTAAAAACAAATTAAAACTTTTTCGTTTGAATCGCGTATATTGAAAGTGACATACAACATTAATTTGTGCAAAACAAAATCATATAAAGAAGAACAATCCGAACAATTGCTGACCTGAATTGTGCTATAAAAAACAGAATAATTGAACGATAGTACATTTTCTCCCCGTAATTCGCGACGATTGATTAAACTAACTTTAAATATTTTAATTATATTTACGTTCTATTTTTTTAAATATTTATTTATCTATAACCATTTAGCGATGTAAAGCGAAATTACGTCTGCCTTTCATTCCTTAATTTCAAGAAAAAACAACTCAAACAATCGAGACAACAGTTTCTGTCGGAAAGTTTCTTGGCCGAGTCAAGAAAACTTTTTCCACAGACTTTTCGTATTGCGACCAGCCGTCCAATCGGATCTCACCCGCGTTTCCCGTACAACAAGTAAGAAATTTTGGCGGCGCAACCGTCGACTCCAATTAGCGGTCCATTGTCAGGCAGATCCGTATGTACGCAATCGAGTGCTCTATTGAAAACTTCCAACACGGTCCCAGACCGGGAATCGGGATGTAGGATGAAATAGCGTTCCAGTTTATTTTCCAACCATCTGACACAACGAGTTTCTGCAGCGTTCGTAAGGCCGTTCGAAAGCTATTTGTTCGCCATGACCGCCTCGTTCGTCATCGATCGCCATCGTGACATCGAAACGGGGAAAATTAACGAGAACGCGAGGGAAAAGGTGAGAGAGAGAGAAAGGGCTAAAAGGGAAAGGGACAGAATACGGTCCTGTTACATTTTCAACCGGCTCATCGCTTTCGAGTGATCGATCGCGAAGGCTTTCCATCATCGGGGTCTCTCATTAATGAAAAGATCGACAGTTTAAAAAATCTAAGAATTGCCTATCGACAGTATAAATGACGTCATATATCCAATTATGAATTTTCATCCTTAATCCATCGGCAATACTAAACGTACACAAGTTACTTTTTATCCTTATACAATACATAATGTATTAATAATTGAATTTTATCAGGCATCTGCGAAATATATTTACGACACTGAACGTATTATAATACATAAATTATAAGTGAAAACTAATAATTTATTTATTATAAATAAGAGCAAAAATGTCTTCAATATAAATAAAGACATTTAATGAAAAAAAATATACTATAAAACCTTTTGAAAAAATTTAATTACTATTTAACACAATAAATTATACAAATTTATTGAAATATCTTATGTAAAGTGTTTCTCGTATAAGAGATAAAAAAGTTGCCATAATACATATTTTATCATTTGTAGTCCTTCTTTAAATTAGTTTTTGGTGTTACTTTTTATTATTAGAATTGATGTGCCTTATGAAATATTTACTGGTAAAAAAGAAGCATTTCGATCGACATGAAAAAGATGGAAAACTGAAAGTCACTAGCAATGAACTGTCAGTTTCTTCAGACAGCACAAAGTCGATAAAGTATCCTCGAGCGCGACTTAGCAATTGCTTCCGAGAACGTAATGTATATTTTTTTTCTTTTTTTTTCTCTTATCGGACAGCTCTTTGACTCCATTACCGGTAGACGAGTGACGTAACCAACTTCGAGAGGCACCGGAGGTTTCGCTTCTTTTTCGCTGCCTCCAGTTGTTGACTCTACTGCCACGCCGAGCTCGACGTGCTTTTTCGAAAGCTCCATAAACACAGACTTAACGATCCTGCCAACCCGAGCAAATTTGAGGAAAATGCTGCAAACCAAAAATATTTCCGCTTCAAAATGAACACGTGAGATTATGATGTGTGCTCCGTACTGTGATGAAGAGGTAAATACATTGCTGCAATAAAACTCTGCAGATCCAATAGATAATAAAGATAAAACAAGTGTTAGCAAAGCAGCTTAAAGTGAGCAGCTTATTAATTAATTAATAAAAAATTCGTATCAAATATAAAAGTAATCGATGTATTAATTTATTTTTCAAATTACATTATATTTATGTTAATACATTACATTATATTATGTCAATAAATAAAACATTTTTTAATGTTTTAATATGATTAATATTAATGAATAGAATGCTAATTCCAGGAACGTCCAATGATGAAGATTTAGCGATTATAAATAATTGCGATTGCGAAGATGTGTAGAGAAGAAATAAACCGATCATACTCAATTGATGATTTATTTATTAACGAATTACATCCATGACGAATCATCGTCGCGCGTTCGTTGCAAATCTCCAATTATTGTGATAGCAGTTCCGCAAATTCCGCCTCCGTAGAGATTCCTAACGATGTCTGTACTGATTACCCAACGCCAATGTCCCCACGCAAATTCGCCACTTCAACTCACGTGGATAGTGGCGAATGCAGTATACAGCGCAGCGCGGATTGCATTGTTGCATCAACTAATTGGATACGAAAGAGTGTACGCAGAGAAGTACGGAACAAGCACGTTAAAAGCCACGGTTATATTTGTAAGAAAATAAAATGAAAAGAACAACACTCGAGAAATGATTGATATCTTTCATAGAGTACTTACTTTTTTAATTAACACGAGAAATTCGTAAATTTGAATAAGTCCCTTTTTCTTTCTCAATTAATAGGAATGAGAGTAACAGCACTTCGTAGTGGCCATTACTCTTTAAAACTTTTTTCAAGTAAATCGCACTCTGAAGAGTAAAATTTCACTATTAAACATTGAAAACTGAATCACTCTTTTTCAAGATTGGGTTAATTTTCACTCTTTAAAGTAAGATTCAGAGAATTTAGAGAGTATATACATCAAATATATATATATATATACCTGATATATTTGATCAGGATATATATATATATATATATATATATATATATATATAGAGAGAGAGAGAGAGAGAGAGAGAGATACTTTTTAATTTTCTTACAAAACGAATTTCGCATTCATGTAATTTCATTTTCGATGCTTTTAAAGAAGCAAAATTTTTTTTTTATAAAATAACGAAAAATATGCTGCCCGTTCAAAGTGCACACAAGAACGAAACTTCTTGTTTATCTAAATTCGCAAAACAACCCGATGACCTTTATAAAATTCGATATCGGCGAATTTTTTCCGCGATTCGGTATCGTTGTAACCGTTTTTTTCATCAAAGGCTGACGATAAAAGACATTGCGCGCATGAAAAGAATAAAATTCTATCAAAGAACGTGTCTTCGTTTTACGCGCCACGAAATAGACATTTTTCGCTCGGCGATAAATTCTTTTTACTTTTTTCTATGTCACCAAAATGCTGAGGGACTTCGGTGCGATAAAATTCTATTTATCGCGAGGTTTAACCCGAATCACGAGACGTAACAGACTTACGGGTAACGAAAATTGAAGGAAGTTGCCCGCTCCGATTTTTCACGATTTTTCAGGAGCTTCCGACCAAGTCATGAATGAGATTGAGAGTGTTCTGTGATGGTCCCGGCCGCGTAAATGCCTGCGCGTGACACTCGCGATTTAACGTCAATCCACTGTGTAGGCGGCAGAGAGAAAAAGAACAGACAGATAAAAGCGACCCTTCGATCCATGTAACAAGCTAGCGTGTTCTTCGTTTTTCAGAAGAATATCGAACTAGTGTTATAAAGAAGAAATTGTTCTTGCTAGAAGTAAATAATACATTTTTTATGAAATATATCTACTATATATATATATATATATATATATATATATATACATATATTTCCCAATCTTTTTGTAATGCGCAATTACATTATCAAGTATAAAATTCCAAAGAGACCTAATAAATATGTACCACAATTATAGTTTTTTATTTTTATCATAATTTAATCTGAATATATTAATTAATTATATCATTTTTTTATAATTTCCCATCTTTATTGATTATAACTAATCTTAAATATTGTCAGTGTTCTAACACTGAAACAAATGACATTCTCAAATAAACTTTAAATATTTACATGAAAAGAATAGTTTTACTAAAATAACTACAATTTTAGCTAGATATCTAAAAATAATTTTGTTGGACCGTCAAAATAATTATGTAGGACGCTCAAACTCATTGCTAGAATATCATAGCTTTTTGCAGCATTGTTCATCATGCTTGAGATTCTTACAAAATTATTCTGGTCTAAAATCTAAAAGTGGTATTTTCAGATCTGTATAAATTTTTAGATACTTCTGCAAAATCGTTCTTTCTATACAGAGCAACGGAAGTGACATAATACTTAGGATATTCTGTTTATATTTCGATCATAATAATTATTATCATTCAATTTAAAAGTGATAACTTAATAAATATCACATCGCAGCAGCCACATCATGGAAATATCTCTATTCTGCTCAGCAAATTATTGCTGACTAACATCATTACTGCATCACTCCTCTTCGCTAAGAGGCAGCTAATTCAATCACGTGTTCAGTTGCGACCAAAGCGAAGCAAAACCTGGAAACGTTCTTTCCATTCTCTCTCCCTACCTTGAAGCTGGCCTCATCCCCGCGGGATATAATTTCAGTTTTACATCTCGTGGACCGCATTTTCCATATCTCGCATAATGGAAAAAGTTATCCAACGAAGTGGATTTCGTCCCAAAAGCAGATTTAAAAAGTTTAAAATTATACTCAGGATTATACTTATATCGGGATTATACTGTATAAAAAATTATTTCTTCTTCGAAGATATTGTTAATTCAATAAAATTGAAGACAAAATTGAAACAAAGGATTTTAAACGAATAATTTCAAAATTCTCTGAAACAAATAACTCTCAACAAATATCAATAAAACTTAACATAAATTAGTAGCGTAATATTATGCACGAAAAAAAATTCTGAAAGCTTAAAAATTACGCTTATTTGTGTTATTTAATTTGACGCAAAATTACGCGCGATTTAAGGGACAACATACATTAACAAATAGCTTCGATAGATTCGTACAATACACGAATTAATTTGGCACAAATCGAATATCAAATTGCGTCGTATTGACAGACGCTTCACCAAGATAGAATTATTTCAGGCAGCACAAGGGCACGTCAAAACCGGGAAAATCTCAGCATCATCGCGCAACCATCCGCGACAACCATAATTCTAGATCTCTACAGCTCTCGTGTACCACACAGCCGTCGACATTTCGCCTAATCGAAGAAGTTATCGGGCGAAATTGCTTTCTGCGGCTTTAACGTACAGTCGTACACCGGACGGCGCGCCCGTGGGAGAACTGCTGCAGAAAGCTGGCGCATATAATGGGACAGATCAAAGGAGCTTGCGGCGGCCAAAGCTTATCCGCCTCGTATACTATGCACAAGATAACGCGACCGGAATACGTGTGTATGTGCGTATGGCTGTACAAATACGCGCTCCGTCGAGCGCTCACAAAGAGGTGCACATCTATCTCGCTTTTGGAGACGTAAATTATTCGCATATTACATCTGTGAACCCTCGGAAAACCGGGCATGGCGCGTATTCGGACGTGACGATTAATATTCTAGTGAGTCACGTCGATATACTTCATATATTTATACGATTAAAGGGAAATCATTGCAGACAACGTTGAAGTATTAATTCATTATTGATATTCATTATTTCACGAATTAAAATTATTGTCCGCTTTATATCTGTATAGATAAGTCGTTTAAAATTCCTAGCTAGAAAACTATTTATAAGAAAAATATATAAAATATATTATACTATATTAATGAGATAAAATAATAAAACCACTTACTTTATATGAAATAATCTTATTTTTTCGTCGCAACTTCTTTAAATTGTTGTTAACTATTTATTAAATAAATTGTTTGTAAATAAAACAATTACGTTATATTAAAAGCGTGAATTCTTCATATGCAAAAAACTTTTTAGATCACGTGCTGCACGTTATTTCTTTTTTACGAAGGGCGTTGGCATCAAAGAACAAGTAGATCTATGGTCTTTTAAGTTTCCATTATCGAGTAACTCCTAACATCTAGATGGATGCACGCATTTTCTCTCCCATTTCTTTTTCCCTTTAGAGTATCGGAGCGAAAAACAATTTATTTATTATTCGAGAACCAGTACGTCCTTCCCTCTATTTGAGATAATATTTATTAATATGCATCCAACCGAATACTTATTCGTTTCCACGTAAAATGCAACGCGTATCAACCAATATATAGAGCTTCTATAAATCAAAATGTAATGTTAATATTTGTATTAACATCGTGATTGTTTACACAATACGATAAATCACATGAACAAATTGTAAATTGTAGAGTAATACATCATTGATGCTGAGAGCATAATCGATCACGTACGGTTGTAAAAGTGTCGTTTGAAGGCAGATACCGCCGGCGTTGGATAAACAGCAAAAATATTAACTCATTCATTCAATGTAATTGACAGTGAAACTGTAGACGGTTATCGACAGCCAATGTGCATGTTTATGCCCTTTCCGTATTGCTTTATATTTCGATAAAATGTGGTAAATTACAACACGAGGTATAATTGCAAATTTTAATTACGTCATTGCATCATTTTTATTTTATATGCTACAAGATATACAAAAATTATTTTTGTTTTATATGCATGAATCTTTGAAGAAATAAAACATAATAACAATAATAATAATAATAAATCTCAGATTTATATTCTTATTAGAAAGTTAGAAAAAAAATTTACTAAATTTAATATATTTTTCATATCTCAAATGGTCTACTCAAATTTATGTTAAATTAATTAACACAAGAATATGTTGGAAAAAACACAAATATCATGTGAAAAATTACCACAAAAAAATACGTAACATTGACACAATTTGTAAACAATCATATATCTTCAAAATTAATATATATGATATTTAAAATGCTAAACACATTTCATTCATTTATCTTTTTGTTTTAAAAAAAATATTATTTTTAATATTAAAATATTATTCATTTATTTACTCATGAATTGTGTTATTTTGACACTAAGAAATGTTGAATATTAATTTAACACAAAACAGTCAAATAACAATCATATTATGCTAAATTAGCATTAACATACTATAAAAATTTTCATAAAACTTTAACAAGGATTTGAGTGAATTGTTTCTAACACAAATACAAAATTTACATTTTTTTAAATATATTTTTCATTGCGTACAATTTTGTGATTTAGCAAATAATAAAATAATTCGTACACGCGATTACAAACAAAAGAATTTGTATCAATTAAAAGACAGATTTTTCATATTCCATTAACTTATATAATCGTTCGCACAATGCGTAATTAAAATACACGTAATTAAAATATACATGATAATCGATAAGATGAAAATTTAGAACGGGACTTTTAATATTAAAAGTAATATTAAAAGCCCCGTCCTAAATTTGAATCCATTCATTGTCCTCCGAAAAATACGGAACAAACATATCGCGATATCGTAAACGCAAATTGCGGCGCGGCGGCTGCGTTCATTAATTCGAGTCCGTCATATAATTGGCGCAAATGGCGCTGAAATCAGAGAAAACGAGCGAAATTTGTCACTCGGCCTGTGATTTGTGAAATTAATAAGTCCCGGGAGCGCGTATCCAATCCGCGCATTAATTCTATCCAGAATGAGAGCGAACGCATAATCGATACACTACATGGCTATGTAAAAGCGTGTGCTTGTTGTAAGATATATTTACGCGAATCAACGTGTTTACTCAACCGACAGCCTCACTCGCAGGATACTATGCCAATTAGTAATCACGTAATTAGCCATGTGCCGTTAGTATTGGACGAGTATTATTGTTCTGTGATTAACAGAGGCTGCTGCGGGCCCAAGTAAAATGGATCAAATTACTTCGAGAACATCGCTCGCAGCTGTTTCGAAATTAATTCATAGAGGAGAGATTACTTTAAATGGAATTACAGCGCGATGAAATCATGCACGTAGCGAAATTTACTTTGTAAAGTGATCAAAATAGAAAAAAACTGCTGTACTTAGAAAGCAATAACAACTATTTCAAAATCTGTAATCTGCATTTCAGTTAAAAGCAAACACTATAAAAAAATATTCAAAACAAAATAAATAAATAATAAAAATAATAAAAAACAAAAATAATGAAAAATGTATATTGACTATTACTATACAATTTATAACAAAAAGCAATTTGAAAATAAAAAATTTTTTACTTCTAATTAAACCATTACGAAAAAATTAGTCTATTTATGTAAAACTTCCGAAAGTATAGTCCGTTATCGTGTTACAGAAACTTCAAATTGTCAGATTCAAATTTTGCATGAAATAAATATGGGCTCAGTTTAAAAGAACAAAGTGACAGATTATTTCAATCTGGAAGGTAAATTACATCGCTTGTTCATCTTTTTTTAAAACATATTGTTTCCGATGGAGCAACAAGTGATGAATGAAAGAAATAAACCAACCAAGTGTGTCATACAAATGTTAACTTGATGGACGAAAGTCGAATGAATGCATCATTAAATTCGTATACAGAACGCAATCGTGTAATTTGGAGCGTAAACTCTCGGAAGGTTAGAACGTTGAAAGTTAGCGTGTCAAATGGTGAAAATTTTGCGAAGGTGCACGATGGTACGTGACGAGTTTCGGCGGTAAGAAGTTTATTAGCGACATGCGACAATACCATTTTCCGAAATTATACTTCGCATAAATATAGTAAGCACGTACATAGCAATCTTGTTATTATCGTTAGATTAATGACAACACGCTACTATGCAATTATTCTTTGCGTATAGCACTGAAGTTCTGAGAGATCAAGTAAAATTATACAGTTAAAATTTTTTTAAGAAAACATGCATAATATGTGTTATCACATAATAGTAAAAAAAAAACATTGAATATTTATGGTAAAACCGGTCCACTTAAGTTCTTGTTAAAATTTTGTGTTGAATTTTTAACAAATTCAAGTATTAATTTAACATAATGTATTATAATATTATTAAAATATATATATTTTGTGTTGAAATGTCAAACATCTCTATCAAAACAACACAATTTATGAGTAGAAGTGAACAAATAAATCATTACTGAAAAAATATTTGCTTACAAATTGTGTCAGTGTTACATTTTCTGAGTTAATTTTTTTTTTTAGATAATATTTGTATTACTTTATAACATAGTCATCTTCAACAGTCCACAAAAATTTTGTGTTAAATTAATACAGAGGTTTGAGTGGACTGTTTAAGACAAATGAAGCATGTTAAATTTAATTCCAACTGTGTACATGTATGAACGCTTCAGGCAATTTGTTGACTATCCAGAAAACCAATTAATTTTCATTCTTCTTCTTTTTAAAATTATTTATACTTCATCGTACACGTTATTGCACTTATTTCATTCATCGCAACATCTCTTCAAGTACTCTCTTTCTGTTTGAATAAGAATAAAAAACTGATTATCTATTCTTACATAGAATAATAGATCGAATAATGCTTTATTGCGAGATGCTGTCCTCGTGATACATTTCGCTTTTAAAAGAAAAATTTTAAGTACTTCGTTAAAGATTCTATCTCGAAAAAGCAAGACGAAAGTTCCTTACTGGAAAGAATAAAGCATGCTTTTTAAGAACGTCGTTATCGTCCTAGTAACGTGCTTGGTATAACTTTTGTTTCGTCTTGCAAGAGTATTTTTCAAAAGACGGAAAACAAGCAAGGTAAAAAAAAGAACTTGTTAAAAAATGCAATCTTTATATTTCCGCCGTAAATGGCTGCTTTCATGCAAAGAATATGCAAAAGAAATTGATCGAACAATAATATTTTTAATAATATAATTTCTCATAGTTTTATTTAACAATTGTTTGTTAAATCTATCCAAAAAGAAGGGAGTAATGCATTTTCAGACATACAAAAAGTAATTATTGAAATTGCTAACAAAGATACAAGAGCAAAAAAAAGGAAGAAAAAAAATTAATGGCAAAAAACCAATTTTTTTCCTATTCCACGCCATTACACAGAAAGGATAATTTTTGCTGAAATATCATCAGAAAATTTAACTAGATACAGATCTGAAAATAATTTTGAAATAACAATTACATACGAATCCCAAGCACGATGAGCAATGTTGCAAAAAATTTTAACATTCTAGCAATTATTTTGATAATCAAACGAAATTATTTTCAGATTTAGTTTTAAATTTTTTAGAATCGAATTTTTTTTACTTCAATAAAATACCTCTCCGTGTAAAAAATTAACGTACACTTCTATATTACAAATATTTTTATTTCTACACAGCAAAATTAGTCTATAAAGTATTTCCGGCTTCAACTTTTAATAATTCCTATATTAAATCCTGGTCTGTCCAACGTTTCCAGCAAATAATTCATTGTCGGTATATCATATCCCGTACGTCACAACGTTGAAAAGTTTCCCACGATTTTTCTTAAACCGGCGCACGAGCTCCGAGGTGGAAAATATGTATTCTCCCGGTAAACGCTGACGTAACAAACGTCGCGAATTAAACGGCCGAACGAAATTGTTTCGCTTAAAGTTTAAGCGCAAAAACTCGATTCGCCGCTGCCACGCTAGCAGGCAGCGGACATCTATCTCCCCGGAGATGAAAAACCTTTAAACGAGTTCGTTCTCTCGTAAAGTTTTCTCACGCGAGTCGTCGGCGCGATCTCACCCAAACTTTTCTCGCCCAAGCTTCGCGGCGCCATCCCTTACTTGTCCAAACGCCACGTTGCACTTGCATACCAATGAAATCATACTAAGTACATGCCGGAGAAACGATGATAAAGAGGGTAATATAACGATCGTGACGTACATTGGTTTCATTGTTCCTTTCCTTTACTTTGCGCAAGTCTTAAAATCTATTTTCCTACTCTCTAAATCTTTTAGAGTGAAATCTCACTTAAAAAGACTGAAAATTGAACCAATCTCTGAAATAGAGCAAAAATATTTTTATCCTGGGAAATTTTCGTTTTTTTGGAGTGAGATTCACTCTCCAAATAAATGAAATCTCACTCCTTTTTTTGGAATATAAGATTTCGTTTCTTAAAAGGAAACTTATTCCAAAAGAGTGAACTCTTACAAATCTGCCACTCTTTTTCAAGGGTGAAAATATTCTCACTCTTTTTCAAAAGACCGATTCAATTTTCGCTCTAAGAGATTTAGAGAGCATTTTCATCCATTTAATATAACGACGTACATGTTTTTGCATATATCATAAATGCAGAACTTTAGCAAGCAATTTGTACGATAAAGTATATTTTTATAACATTACCGTATTCTTAAAAGAAATATATATTTATCGTTTTAATGCTGACACACTTCGATCATAACAACCTTCAATGAAAATTACTTCTAATTAGTGTTTCGTGTAGCAAGTTTTATATTTTTCGTCACGTTTTAACGTAGCAATTAACGCAAATTGCTTGTTGTATGACACGATTGTTGGTGCGTGATATAATTTCCAAAATAAAAGTATTATAACTAATAGCCTAAATTTGGAACACATTAGAACGCGATGACAAAACATCTTATTAATGCGGAATATATTATTCTGGCGCGGTTCAATAAATTCGATATAACGAGAAAATCTCACGTTATTCGATGAGAATAATAATTAGCATCAATATTGTCGACTGGCACGCACGAATCATCTAGCTGTGAACAATGAAAGAAAATTCAATGGGATCAGACACGTTATTCCCATTCGCTTCTCGACAATTCCTTCTTGTTTCTTGAGAAAGTTTCAATGAGAAAACTACGTTTTCTTCTACCTAGAAATATCGATTGGCTACTGAAACGACCAACTTTACAAGTATATATTTTTCCGACGTGTTATTTAAAGAGAATGATTTTTACTTCCACGACTTCTGGATCATTTATGGATTTTTACACACACATTCAATAAGATATTCTTCGTAATGTCATAAATATAAATAAATTAAAAATAATGAATAATGTAATTGATAAAAATATTTTCAAAATTTAGTGCAATGTTAATTTTAGAAAATTCAAATACTATGTAAAGAAAGCTATTTGGAACTATCTAAGAAAAGTACTAACAAAGTAATCTCTTAACTTCATGTTAATCTATATGTATCTTCAGTTATGCAAAAAAAAAAATAAATAAATAAAAATAATAGTTTTTCGCACGCAAATAAAAATTTTACGTGAGAAGAATAAGAAACTATAACTGAAGCTCTTTCTTATTATTCGTGGAAATGGATCGTAATATATTTGACTCGTGAGATACGAGGTCTGCATTGCAGATCCTCCGACTAACTATAACAATGCTCAGATAGTGTAACGTACGTAAAGTCACGTCTATAACGTCACGGATGTCTTAATTTCATGCATTGAGAACAGATCGATGACTCTGAGGGAGCTACTATTCAGCTACTATTCCCATAAAGCCGTTACGGTTTGTTGCCACGCATACTCGTCACTTAAACTACTCGTCGCTTTACACTGCCCAGGGGAGTGCACAAAGTTTGCAAGTAATACTATTCGATAACGTATATTCAATTGAGCAGAAATATAATATTTTACTTTATGTTATTGCTGTCCACACACACATACACACACACACACATATACACAAACCTGTGAAAGCTTTAACGAAGTGTGTATAAATTAATACACGGAATGGATTCTCACTACTACGTGTCTATCGAATCATTTCAAAAAAGTAAAACGCAATCATATTAACAGTATACAAAATTCCATGTATATAATTTAATTGCTATAATCAATTATTAGTAGAATAGGATATAAAACTGTCTTTTAGAATTGCCTCTTATGTTAATGATTGTACACCGCACGCAGACCAAAGCACTTAAATTAAGTAGGAAATTATTCTATTTAAAGAGAATAATATAGCTTCGAGCAATTCTTCGTAATTACGAAGAAACATTTCACGGGAGAGAGCCACTCTTCGTGTCAACGACCAAAACGAGTCTAAGAGTAAGAGGATCACTGAAACTAACTATGCCTAAGGTCAGTTTTCTTTTACCAAACTTTTGAGAGACGATAAATAAAAAGACACATTTCTGAAAGAAAATTGTCACAAATTCTCATCCCAAAATTTCACAACTTTTCCCTAATTTTCACACAAAATGTTATGATTTTCCCTGATGCTTACAATAATAATATTTGAAATTTTTTTTTTATTTTCGTCCAAATTTAAAAACCGTCCAAATATTTAGTTAAAAGAAATTTAATACATTAATGTAAATTATTGTTACTGACACTGCTTGCAATTAATTGTTAAGTTGGAGGTATTCCAAAACTGCGTAGGTGTGATGCACGTGCATTAAATTTCTTTAAAAATATTTTAATTTTCTAAGGTTTTTTAATTTTCTTTTTAAAACTGTGTGTGATAACTAAATCGTAAATGTAAAATATAAACATCTAAAATATAGGTATCACAGCTAATATTGTATATAACAGCAACAACAATTTCTCTCGTTTATAAATTTATAGTTACGGCAGCAAATATATTTTAACAAACCAAGATTAGCTGCGACAGGAAACCTTTTTTTCCCACGTGACACATTTCCCTGATCTCTCTGATTTCTAGTTTTGCGGTAACCCTGTGCACATAATCTATCTTTTCGCACATGTACCACTTATCATCGGCTTACAGTATCTCCACATTATTAGAGAATCATTGTTAGAGAAGGACGAAAGCGTTGAACGCGAATATCGTTCACGGAGTAAAGGAACAATTTTATTTTTCCGTTAACTCGGCCGCAAAGGAATGCGAAGGCAGTCGCGCGGCTCGTTGGAATCGTACGTGGTGGTTCCGCGTAGCGAAGTAAGCAAAACGAGACGTCGGAATTTCGTGAAATGGCGGTACGAACTACTTCTCTTTACAAAAGACGGGGTGAATCTCGTTTCTCTCCCCATAACTAGCGATGCGTGTAAGCTCGCAGTCGCAACATTCCGAGTTCTGGATCTTCCGGCACTTCGGGATTCATCCTCGAGAGCTCGGCGCCAAGAACGCCATGAGTGAGGGCGGAAAGAGACGAGTGTGTGCGAAAAAAAAAAAAAGAAAGCGAGCGAAGAGAGTTAAAGCGAAGAAAGAAAAGGCTTCGAGCAAGAGATGGGCGCGAAGGCGGCGACGCAGAAGTGCCGCGGAATGGAGTGCAAGATGGTGCACGTCCATCCCATCCACCCACCTTTCTTCGTTCTCCACCGCGTTTCACCTCCTCGCCGACTCCTCTTTCGAGCCGATCCTCCTCGTCGCTCCTTCGCGCGCTTTCAAGGCGGCGGCGACGGCGGCCACGCATCGATCGCAGGATGAAAAGTGCTACGTTACCACTGTGGCCTGTTAAATCGTGAGAGCTGAGTGCATTTTCCATCCGTCACCCTGCCGCCGCGGCGCCGCCATAGTCCGATTTTTCGCCTTATCCCATTCCCCGGCGCTATCCCTCTTTCATCTTTGCAGTTTTGTCTGTATATGCACACGCGTCAATACGCGCGCGAAGCTTGAGCAGTTGCACGCGTGCTTTTTACCATCACACAGTCCCTTTGGCACACGGCGTCGTTAACGATTCTTTCTGTGTTGCATGCTTTTCTATGCGAAAGAATCACGTTTGAGCGTATTCGTTATACTCAATATCGTCCCAAAGTCAAATAACGAAGTTGAATACATATTGATACAATTCGCAATGCAGACAATATTTCCGCTCTAAATGTGGATTTCAAACTGAATCTAATTTAATACCGACATATCGTTCGATATACATAGAAATTAAAAATAAAATTTAGAACTAACCAAATGAAACTAGTGCCACTTGCAAATATTAATAAATAAAAATTTGAGAGCACAAAAATATGAGTTCAAAAATATGATGTTCTAAATTCCGAACAATTATTAATTTGTACCGTCTTGTTTTCATTCTTAATTAAATTTTTAACTCTCCGCATAAATTTTAATTCCTTTCCGTCAGCAATAATCTTCGAGGAACAACAAATGTTTTACTTTTATTTTGGATTATATAAAAATCTGAAAAAATTTTGATGTAACTCATGTCAAAGTTTGATACTTAAACAACGAGTTTTTATCGTAGAAGTCGGACTTATCTGTACTTTATTTTTTACGGATTTAAATTTATCTATATTAAAATTTACAAAATCGAAACATCGAGTGTCTTTAAAGACCGCAGTTGCCGGTGGCGACGGGAGGTTACATATTTAAAGCACACTAAAAAATAAATCAAATCTTTATAGGTGAGTATGAAAGTACACCTCGCAGACCTATAAACATTTGTAGCAATTAACTTATCCAATAGATTTATCGTTATATCTGATGCAAGATATGACGTAAATATTTCTCTCGCTTTGAATCCTTTTTTTCAATGATCACGTACATTCACATTTTTGTTAAAGGACCATATTTTCTTACTGTAAAAAGAAGCGGCGATTGTACAACATTCCCTAACGACTCCTTTCTCTATTTTCTGCGTGACGCATGTCAAGCTCTCTTTGTTAAAATCGTTTCAATGATTGTCGTACAGAAATTTACTCGTTTAATGAAACCCACACTGAAGCCTAAAATAACTGCGAATTCTTGGCAAGTTCTGAAATCTTTCTGTGATAGAAGACTAGGTTCTTAAACTATGTCCACAAAAGTCCCGAAGTCTCAATTACACAAGTAAATGTATCTATCTATTCTATAAACTATGAAATATGCTTTACAATCCGATTTTACCAACAATGTTAACGATGTTACTCACCTAACGAAGGGACGAAAGTCAAACTGGACGAGGCTAGCACGAATCTGGAACAATACAGATATATGATGTTATTATTAATCGTGCCAGAGTTTGTCGCGTAATTGTAACTAACTTCGGCTTTAACTAAGCGAATAATTAGCTACCGTTTCCCGAAAGCTACAGTACGTCGAAACAGTGTATTGTTAAATGTAATAAAGCATTCCATTCTACAAACAAATCTGTAGGTTTCAACAAATCGTTCTACAATTGTATAATAGGAAAGAAAAGAGAGAAGTCTCTTTCGGATTAATATCTAATTATAAAAGAATAGTATTCTAAAACGGCAATACTTTAATTTATATACTTTTTAAACTTTTCTAATTTAATTTATATTTTTTATATTTGTGATTGTATAACGTACACTAAAAAAAACTTATAAAGTTTTAATAAATATTTATTACAACTTTGTAAATTTTTTTTAGTGCAACGTGTCATGATTTATCTTTTGAATGTAGTGTATCTGTTTATGTATCAGTAACATTTTTTTACTAAAACAAATATGCAATCGATTCACAATTAACCCTTCGTGGTCCAACCAAGGCTTTGAAGATCCAGCTGGCAAATTTCCAATTTTAAATTATTCCGCCTCAAATTCGGACACGTACAAAAAAGTGAAAATCGTTTCGGGTTATATCATTGTAAAATTGTATTATTAAATGAAAAAATGTACCAGAATTTTTTCAGATTTTTAAAACCCAAAAATTCTTTGAAGCATATAATTCGACATCAATGACCTGGTTGAATTAACATATATAAAAAGAAACGTTGGATGGAAACCACGAAAGATTAAGAAAGATAACTGCAAAGTAATATAGACTGAAAAAATAAATAATAAGCAGTATAAATAATAATTATAAATAATAAGTAGTTTAGATTCGTGTTAGGCAAACAGATTACCGCATATCGGTTAAGCTGGTTTTCATGACAAGGAACGTACATTAGTACAGGTGACATCTTCGTGTCTCGCGAATGAGCACGAGAAGTGAAACTCGTATATACTCGCGAAACGAAAAGTTTCCATGGAAATGTCGCAATTTAATCGAGTGCTAGAATGTGAAGGACATGTTCCTCATGTAACTAACCAGTGCTAAAATTAAATTCCTATTGCCGCTAGCTTCGAGCAATCGGAAGAGATTGTTTTACTTTCATTTGATTTTGAATATGATATGTGACCTCTTAAGTTAGAACTAAAATAGGTTTATACTTTATCGTAAATTAATAACAAATATTTTTACAATATTTGTTATTAATTTACGATAAAGTATAAATCTATTTTAGTTTAGGACAATATAAGAAAAGTATACTTTTTGTATACGTAAGACAACTATTTTTTATCCTGAATACATAATATCGTAAAAATATTACAGTTCAACATATTACATGTAGCAACAATTAAAATAAAATTAATGAGATACATTATGTTTCTGTGCACTCGTTAAGTGAAATTTATTATAATTTTAATTTCTTCTTTTTCACTATTGAGAGAAACAGATATACAGATAAGGGAATTGTAATATGTTAGTTTTTAATGAATAAAAATGTAACGTTGCGCTCTGTTACGTTCTACAAGCACAAAGGTACGTGTATTAATCTCATGAATAAAATCTTGTTTATCACATTATTCAGCCTGCCAACGAACGTAGCAAAGCGCACAACATTTTTCTGAAACAGTACTAAAAATTTCATCGCGTGGAAGAGAACGGAAGAAAGCGCGCCAGAGAAAACGTGAAAATAAATTTCTATGGCCAATCCGGTAATGCGCTAGAGGATTCAGGATTACTAAGGTTTTGTTCCGCCGTTAATCCTTTTTCGTCGTATTTCGTTTCAGTTAATTCCTGTTGGTGTTCCCCGCGTGACATCATTTATTAAACCCTGAGAGGCGGATTTGCTTAGCGCGCATGCGAGTTTGATGGTAAAATGCCGTAAAATGAAAATGAATGCAGGTTTCGTAGATACACGCAGAGTATAGATAACAACACACTTTCACCGGTTTCACGTGCTTGCTTTGATACTATCTTCGAGCGACACACTCGCATTTATTTACAATTAATGTTATGAGAAACAAAAAATATTTTATCCGATCATAAATATTCCACGTTTTTCTTTGTATCACCATTATTTAGCTTAAATTTTAATCGAATTTATTTCGACTTCGATATCGAAAATATATATATATATATATATATATTGCATAAAGAGTTACAAGAATAAAAAAATTGAAATTGTAATATATTTTGTAATATAAAAAAAATACATAAAATGACAAAAGTTTTGTGTGTAATGTTTATCAAATCATTACCTATTTAAAATTACATTAAGGACGTCATTTTGACATTAAAATACAAAATGACAAATAATATCAACTTTTGTAGTAACGTACATTTAAAAAAACAAACTTTGAAATGGTTAATTAATCTTACTAAAAAGACTGTACTAAAAGATTTTTATTGGTGAATTGGAGATCGTTCTATTGTAGTATCTTGGAAGAATTTATCCATAAAAAAATGCACGGACATTATTGATGCGTTCCCGAAGCGTCTTGAAGCTTCGGTCAAAGCTAAAGGTGATCACACACATACACGCACACAACATTTTGAATATTATTTTTAATATTTCATAAGATACAATTAACATTCCACGTTTGTTTTTTGTAAATATTACTACTCAGCAAACAAAATGATGTCTTTGACGATATTTGACATCAAAATGACAACAAATAGTATCAGTTTGATTGATAATAATTTGATAAACACAAAACTTTGTAACCAAACTTTTTTGCCAACCTGTACTTTTTATGAAAGAATTATAATTTCCAACTGTTTCTAAATTGAATAAAAATAGAATAGATTAAATTAGAAAAATTCGATTATACTAACGCAGTTATTAAACTATGAAAACTTTATAATGTATTCGCAAATTTCCTATTCGTTTCAGTTCGTCAAATATAGGAATAATTACACATACATTAATAAGTCTTTTCTAAAGACAGACAGTAATAGCCGTCTTAACGTCATTTATCAGAGAACGCATTCTCGGATATAGTCACGCACCGGATCTCAATTTTTATGACAAAGCCATAATTCGTGTCGCCATATAAATCTTCTACAGAGAACGGAATTTCGTAAGAGAGAAACGTTGGATCGAATTGCTACAAAACAAATTGATTTTTCGCAGTCGGGTACGAAGAGAAGATCGGGGGGGGGAGGGGGAGGCGGTGTGTTCGCGTTCAATTCAGTATTTCGCAAGCGGAACAGTCGCACGGCATCGCACAGGCATTTCCATTTCCGTGTAGGATGTGTATGTATGCATAAAGCTCGAAAATACTCGTATGCATACGCCTTCACATACGAGTGCAACGAGTGCAACGGCGATCACTCGTAATTTCATATCGCCTATTTTGGATGGGCGATGCAACACAAACGCGGATATAACGGCCGATTTTCAGATTAAATATTATTAAATATACGCGGGTGATAACGTAAAAAAAATATTTATGGAAATGTGTATATTTCGCAGCTTCGTAAAAAATATGCAACAAGTCTTGTCATTATGCTTAAAGACATATATAATATATTATGTAAAAATTTGTTATCGAATAAACGTAAAATATTAGTACATATTAAAAGAAAAGGCAATCGTTAATTATAAAATTAGTCTTAATAAAATCCTTAAAAATCCATGTTTCGTCAGTAGTTTCATTTTCTAACGAGCTGCATGTTATATAAGCTGTTACGTCCTTAATCTTCAACAATGCGTTTCAGTAAGATAAGAGTAACATTAAAGAGTAATGACATTAATGACAGTGTTCGCAAAAAAGTTGAAAGATTCTATCGCGATTAGGTATATCAATGCGATGGTAATTATCGATATATGCGAGATATGCTGTTATCACGACTCGCGCCCAAATATCTGCAGCGTACAAAAAATTCTGAAACGCGAATTGTAGGGCGTAAAAAAGGAAGAAAAAGAAGAAATACAGGCGGATACAGGTGACGGACATATTTTTCTCTTCGTCGAAAGAGTTCAATAATCTGCCACCTGTTAGGCTTAAAAGTGTCGGATGAGTCGTTAAAGGGGTCCAGCGTTGGAAACCGGCCGCTGAAAAAATAGCCTAGTATATGCAGCGTCCGGGGGGGAAATGGAGGATACGTGCGATATATTTGCAGGCGAAAAACCGGGGCGGCGCCGTTATTCACCCCGGCGCCGCGCCAGAACGAATCGCCGGAATTTATCGGCGCGATTTTTCGACGAAACGAAAACTGCCCGCTTTATTTCGCGCAGTAACAAAGCTCGAAGGCACGCGCGAATTGAATCAAATGGTAATTGAAAAAAAAAGAGATAGAGGAAAAGAGAGAGAGAGAGAGAGAAGCAAGCTCTAAGCATCGCACGGTCTTTGAACTCCGTAAATGCCTAACATTTCCGTAGAAAATTGTTGTAGGAAACTGTAGAAGGATTTTTTGTCCCCTTCTTTTTTAACGTGTTTTCTTCTAAAAACTAGGCTTGAAAAAAAACGCAATAATCTTGCAAACGTTGAAATATCTTTCCAGATAAATAGCAGAGTTAGTACAATTTCTCATCAATAAAATTTCATAACTTTTCCAGCCAAAATTTCATTAAAAATTTGAAATCATTTCCCTAATTCCCCTGTTTTTTAATTTTCCAGTTTTGTGGGAACCCTGAACGAGTTAACGATCCTTTTTTTTAATACAATATCACGTGCCCATTTCTATAATAATTCAACAACTTTCAGTGAAATGTTAGGTGTCCGTCACAAATTTCTCGTTTGTCGCTCACTATTGTTCTCGCTCGTATTTCACATTGGCAGCGAAAACGGAAATAATTTCATTTTTCCGCGGTCTACCGACACAACGGCCGGTTTAACGGGTCAAATGAACACGTACGACATGCCGCCATGTCAGGAATGAAATTGCCCCGCCGCCGCTCGACGCTGGCTTTCCTGGAATTTTTATCGAAGGATCCCTTGGCGAAAGCCATCCGACGCCGCGCGGACACGAATTATTGCCACTGCGGAATTTTCATCCCGGTCTAACCTACTGGGAGAAGCAGCAGCTGCTGCTGCTGTTCACCTCCTCCGCTCGAATAATTTCCATTCCGCGATTTGCTTAATTCTATCCCACTCCCGTTCTCTCTTCCAGTCAGTAATCTTCGTGGAATTAAGAAAACCGTATTATCCCTGCCGGTGATGATCGATCGTCAAGAGATTACGGATACCACGTTATATTAAAAATTATATTGCCGAGGATATCAACAATATTCTTTTCTTCAAAACACTAAAGAAAAACTTTTTGATAAGACAAAGACTGTTTTTCAGAGAGCCGTTGATATAATATATCAAGTTTAAATTGGGTCAACACGATATAAATCAAATTTTTATAACAGTCACATATTTTTTTGTGATACAATTGAACTTTTTTATTACGCAACGAGTTTTCGTCCTAATAGTATTGCTATTTAATTAAATATTTAATTAATAACTTGAATTCATGCTTGAAAATCCTAGGTCAGAAGAAAATTTTTTTAGAAATTCATAGCTTTATAAACACGATGAAAAAACTATAGATTAATTATTATACCTATTATATCTATTAATAATTTTATATAATTATAAACCTGTAATAAATAAGGATTATGCAGCAAAGTATGTAATATTAATCTCAAGGTATAAAAAGTTTTTCTAAGTTAACGACATATTACATCACTTTATAAGTGGACTTCAACAGCTTACTTTTACAGAATTTTAATTTTGTTGCAAAGTCGTTTAAAGTAGGACGTTAAAAGACCGAGAGGAAAGAAAATATTCGTCCGACAAAATTTTCGCTGAGAAAAAGTAGACGTCAGAAATTGATCGAAGAATCTATATATACTATTATAGATAACAAGAAGCATAAATCAGAAATTCTGTATATTACAAACTACGGATATGAATTCTGAATATTTCTGTCTGAATAGATCGATCTACACCTTCAATGCTATCTCCTAGAAACTTTTTATCGAACCAACGTCACATCGATGGCAGCGTCTCCTCGAGCTTTCGAGGGAAAAGCGGCTCATGTCATCGATTTCGCATCAGGGCCACGAAGAATTAACAAGGACGAATCGACAACTTAATTAAAGAACGTTCCACAGGCACAAACGACCGTTCTTCGACCATTTTCTCTTCCTATCCTTTAATAATCGCGCACACAGTGTGGTCTAAGAGACCTTCATTCGTAAAGTTTTGCAATTTTTTTATCATTCCGGAACGTCGATCAAATGCAATATGCCAAATATCATATATCAAATGAAAAACCTTTGAATAGTTTTATTTACTTGCAATCTATATTTGTCTGTATGCTTCTCTCAAAGGAACTGTCGGAACTGTCTCGCTTTTGATGGACTTTGGATTTGTAAAGCATCAAAAAATATTAAACCTATATTTTTTATCTGCTTAACTCAAAGTTTAAGAGTCAAAAAATCCTTCGAAAATAACGAACTCTTTCATTTTCAGCAAATATTTTCGAAATTGTGAGACATATATACAAAAATATTGTATTTATATATTAGATGTTGGAATTAATTCGTAGCGTTTTTTAATGAAAGAATGTTATTTATTTCACATGAGCATTAAAAAATACATTAATGAAAGTACTTCCCATCACTTGTAAAACGCTACGAATTAATTCCAACACCTAATATGAAAAAAAATTTTATAATTTCATGCATTCTAAAGATATACTCACATTTTTCGAAAATATCGAAAATGAAAAAAATCCATTATTTTCAAAAGGTTAATCGTTTCAATTCCTAAACCTTAGAGATATGCGTTTAATATTTTCTGATGCTTTACAACGTATTTAAAGTCTATCAAAATTGATGAGAGACAATTCCGACAATTTGCTTGACAGTCCATCAAAATATCTATACGTATATCTTTTATTCTGTCTTTTTATTATGTGGATAATTTTTAAACTTCAATAATTCAGAGCTTGAGAAGCATATCGATGAAAAGCCATTGCCGTGCACCGTCACTCACGCGATTTAGAATATGGAGACAGAAAATTTAACTGGGTCACGTTTCGTTTCGCCCTGCGACGGCGGTTCGTCCCGCCGTGAAATTGAGCTCGGCGCGCAACAGTGCCCGCGAAAGTGGACGAGCGAGAGAATTAAGTCGCCACGCAGATTGTCACGTGAACGGACAGAACTTTATAATTGAACCTGCAAATTCGGCCGGAATTCACAGTCGCACAAAATCTGCAACCCAAAACGCAAAACGTAGGTGCAAAGCGATAGCTTTCACGAGCTACGTTGATTCATTTAAAACGTGGATATGAATGTAAGTGGCACTTGCGAATTTTAATATAAAAGTTAAAATTTTTTTCACAAATTCAATATTTTCTTACAAATTTTAATGTCTCAACATTCTATCGTTCTGTGAAAAATTTTGATCCAAATCGTGGCGATCTCAATTAAAATAAAAAAATTATTATCAATTTTTGTTGTGTAACAAAATTATATAAAAGAGTGAGATGTCTTATATTTTTAGACTACTATTTTTTACATTTAATTGTAAAATTTTTTTAAGATGTAATAAAAACTTTTCAAAAAAAAGCAAGGATATCACTTTTTAAAAATTCTAAAAAGATTAACTTTATTTATATTAAGATATTTATATTCACGATTTATATTTTAATTTTATAAGAATTAGCGTATTTCTTTAATCATATTCAAAATACCAAACGAAAGAAATGTCAATTGTGTCATATATAGTATATGTTTTGTAATTTCGTGGACACATTTACTCCAAGAAATTAATTAAACTTAACGAACAATTTAATGCCTTCACTTTCAACAAGCAAGAAACTTAAGGTCAAAATTGTATATTTCATTTAATTATAATTATATTATGTTATTATATTAGGTGTTGGAATTAATTCGTAGCGTTTTACAAGTGATGGGAAGTACTTTCATTAATGTATTTTTTAATGCTCATGTGAAATAAATAACATTCTTTCATTAAAACGCTACGAATTAATTCCAACACCTAATAATATAGCGTGAACATGTAGCAATTGCCACTCCTTTTTTTTACAAGCAGTAGCATATAACATTAATTGCACATAACATTAATTTAACCTGAAATAAATAATATTAATAAACTAGTCTAGTAATTAATTCTTTCTTAAATTTATCACTGTGAAAGCTTCTATAATAATACAAAAAAGTCATAAAATTTATGTTGATACGCTAATATTTAATATTTTATTTTAAAGTTAATATTTTATTTTAAAGTCTTTTTTCAAAAGTTAAATATTTTATTTAAAAAATCTTTATAAAATTTACATAACTCGGAATTTGTCCAGAATTTCAGTTTAAAATTTTTAATGAAACATCCGCTGAAAGATTTAAAATTTTAGATTAAAAGAGTAAAAATGAGTACAAATCTAAAAATAATTTTAGAATATCTAAATAATTATATTAAAAATTAAAGAATGATAAGCATTTGATATTCTAGCAACCAGTTTGTGATTCCAACAAAATTATTTTTTGATGATCCAATAAAATTATTTTTAGATCTGTATATAGAAAAAATTTAAATCTTTCAGCAAAATTTTATCAACATTCTCATTTCAGCATTTTAAACTAACTTTGTTTACTGAACTTATTCCTATTGTTTCCAATTGTTGCCAATTTGCCGAAACAACGTATAATTATGAATAATATCTAAAATAGCTAAAAATAGTCATTAACGTATATAACCTTTCAAATTAAGATAAAAAAATCATTTAAATTTTGTTCTTTTCATATAAATCTGTGTAAGCTTCCTCAAACGAACGATATTCGTTTTAATTTGACAAAAATGCTCATATCCTATGCGACTTAAAGCATGCGATTCTCAGCAGCTTTCATTAGAAATGACTTTTACAAAAAAAAAACTCTAATAATGATACACGTTTAGAGATACAACATCGTGCATTACACACCTGTTGTACTAACGTACCACGCTCATGAAGTCCAAGATGCTCTGTGAAACTAAAGTTGGTTCATAATGATGTAATCTCAAACTAGTTCATGTAATAATTTTCAATTGTGTCTCACATAAAACTGTGCATTCGCGCAGTATTCGTTGTAACCGTCATTAAACTGACAACGCGTAATTGCAAAGGGACACGTGTGCTCCCATTCACGAAATTCCCGAAATTAACGACACCCGAAGGTATGCGAAAAGTTTGGATGTTGCGGCACGATTCGCGTCCCGAAAATTTCTGCGGCGATGCGCCGTGACCGCGGAACTTTCGTTTTTGGCAAACAGCCAGGAACCACCCGCCGCACCGCTCGTCCAGACCTCTTATCACTACTCCTTCAATTAATCGATCGCAGCACGAAGCAGGAGTCGCAGGAAAGGAAGTAGTCTTCAATCAAGTACGAGAGAGGGAAAATTGGAAAGCGCTCAAGAAGTGAAGCATGTCGAGATTAGAGAATCGAAGATGATAGCCTATTAACAGTGAAGAAAACGGAAATCACACGAAACACATTTGTCTCTAGTATAAATATTTTCATTTCGAAATTATTTCAATGATATATCGCAAAAAAATAATACACGATATATTTCTGAAAAATACGTGCCGAATAATAATTTCAGACAGGTTTTATGGAGAACGTGAATTATGAAAAAAATTATAAAATATGTTTAGGAAATTAAAGATTGAAATATGGACAGAAAAAAGTACAGCTAAAAACTTCACTGATTCAACAAATCTACAATCATACAGATAGTCAGTTTTCTACGTAAAAGTAGATTTTTATATTAAAATCGACAGCTGAATAACATTAACGATTTATTAAACCATCAAATCTTCTTAATTATAGATGTTGAATTCGCGCAATAAATTATAGCTTTGCCATTCAATCTATTTGTCTCCGGGATGTATTTTACATGAACTATCTTAAAAACTCTGAAAAAAATTATTTATATTTTCTATTATTATATAAGCGCCGCTTATTCATCCTTTCTCTTATAATCATGACATCTATTTTAGTAGGCAACATTTGACAAGTATCTCGAATGCTTGTATTTACACAGAATGTACATGCGGGAAGTTAAGATCAATGCAACTCCAAGAGTGGTCTTGGCACTGCCACGAAGAACTCGACAATCTTCCCTCGACCAGCCATAAATCTGGTGTCCTTCGAGTACATCGTAACTCTTGCGGTGCGGTGGTGCGGTATAGGCCCGGAAATTCACGAACATTGTTGCAAATTTGGCGGATATAAGTTGCGTATCCTCCAGGCGAAGGGCACATCGCACGAACTTGCAACTTTTGCCATGCACGAGTATAAGTTGTGCTGACTACGTCAAGCGAAGAAACGTAACACGCAAACTTCTAATTAAACGGAAGACCAAACTCATGTAGTAAGTAATTATTACAATTTTCAAGCGATAAATATGTATTGTTAGCTATAAGTTTCGCTATCATACCATGTTAAATAGGTAAATAGTTATGTTAAAAATAATTCATTCTAATCATTATAATGAATAATTCATTCATTCAAATTTTGCACGATTATTTGAATGATATAATTCAAATATTTATTTTACATGATTATTTGATTATCAGAACGTTACAAAAAGAAGTTTTAATAATTAATAATTTTCAAATATAAATTAATATCTAACATTTTAGAATTTAATCGCGTATATTATTGAACAAGTCTTGATAAGTAACGTTAATAAATAATTAACATTAATTAATAAATAAATAAAAAGTATTTTCTACTAAAGAAAAAATGTATTTTTACACATAAAAAGCAATATATATGCTTTCAGTTCATATTTTATTTTAAAAGCAATTGGAAGCTTTCTCGATGTCATCTCAACTAACTTGCAACTTAATTATTATTGAAATCTATTAAATATTTAATATAATTTCCTCCAGAGAAAACGTGGGTTATTCACGTGCATTACTCCGCATGACCTAATTTCGTAGAAATCTTGCTACATAAAAATATTATGTCTATTATAAAAAAGACGTCTAAATTGTTACAATAAGAGAACTCTTCAATTATATTCCCATTTATTTTTAAATAACTTGGCAAGTTCGACGGATGAGTTCGCTCTCGCTGGCAAATGAACGTAGAATATTGATTACTCTTCTCTATTAGCGTGTCCTCCCACGAGAGTATATGCGATAGCATGCATCGTACTATATTGAAGAATCGAAACTGCAGCGCGGAGAGATAGAAACTGTCCGAAATTAGTAGCCGTATTATTCCACAATAATATACCCTATTCCCTTGTTGTTGCTCGCAACAGCGTCGCGTGCACGTCGACAGGATTTGATTATTAGCAACAATTCCTGCAATGTTCGAATAATAGTTAGGGAATTAATTAAATAAATTATCCAATCACATCGCAAAGACTTGGCACGAAATACCTTTGCACGGTAACAATCAGAGTTAATATAGGGTATTTGAGAGTCAACTGTAAGTAACGTAAAATCGATACGCCGTATTTGAAAGTCACTGGGAGAAATTGTTTAAATAAAAGGAAGATACGAGGTTAAGAATGTTCTAGCTAAAGGAACTCTTTTTCTTCTTTTCTGGATAAGATATGGCTTTTCGATAGTGCTACTTCCGTTTTCAAGACATTTGATCTAAGTCGCTTTAGGAAGACGCTTGTACATGAATCAGTACACCTTGTATCTTCCAATCTTCTCGCGTGCACATCTTTGCGTTGTAATGTATTCTAGGAGTAATCGTGATTCATCGACGATAACTTCATCGATTGATCGAACAAATGTCAATGCGCGTCGTTAGAGTAATATTTGAATGGAATGTGCTTGTGATTTACGTAGGGAAGTTTTCCTGTGGCAGCGATAACTTAACGTATTCCTGATACCCTCCTGCTTTCTGGCTTGCATATACATATGCATTCGATGTCACGCGATATGAAAGTACGCTTCTTTGGCAAAGTGCCAAATCGATGCTGCCACGCCTCTCTCTCCCTCTCTCTCTCTCTCTCTCTCTCTCTCTCTCTCTCTATTTTTCTCTTTCTCTCTGTTTCTGTCAGAAACCGATTTCTTCGGTGAAGCTAGAACGTCGTCATTCGAGTACAGAAGTTTCCCCTTCAGCTTGAATAAAGACGTTCTCTATTTTGAAACTATATATGATAAATATCTGCTGATATTACATTATAAAAGCGTTTTGCTGATACATCTGATATTATCTGTAACAATCAAGTGTACAAAACTGCTTTGTTACAACAAAAGATATTCTGTCTATGGTGGAGACTTTTAATAGTGGAAATAATAAAATTTCAAAAAAAAAAAAATTGTATAATTTAAAAAAAAAATTGTATAATTTTTTTATAATTACATATATTCTCTTATATTCTTTTATAAATCTTGTATAATTCTTTTATAATTAATTTTTCTTTTCAAAAAAATTATATAATAACATTTGTAAAACATAAATAATATCTTTGTAAAACCAATGACTTTCTCAAATCTTTTAAACAGATTCGTTAAAAATAATTTTATAAAAATACAGTCGAAGAATTTAAAAACTTGTACAACACGAAGTTTCATTAAATTACCCACAGTTCGTTTCATTCGAACACTTTCAGATATTTTTTTCAAAGTACGTGGGCGTCTACTGATTACGAATACATAACCAGGTTGTTGAATTTCAAATTATCACTTGTCGCAGCCCAGACAGTGACGGCATTCAGTCGTGGGACGTACGATTAGAAAAACAATATCGCGCAGTTGCCGCTAGAGAGAAACCTTTATTGTTCCAGCTAGCTTGACCAGAATTTCTCAGTGGCGATTAGCATTAAATGTTCGCAGAAAAGTGTCTTTGCGGCAGAACTTCGTTTAACCATGTCACGGACGAGTAACCCGGCAGAAGTCCTAGAGAAACAGTCAAGCAGCAACTATCACTGGTATGACAAGATTCCGGCGTCTGTCTCCGATATGCGCAACTTGTTAAACAAGAGAATGTTCAAAGTCTGCTTTTGGGACGAGCACAAAACGACCAAGTGACACGCTATTTTCAGAGACGTGCCGTGTGTAACCAAAAATAATGAAATTCTGCATTATTTGAAATTGCTAATAGTTGTATACGTTTAATTACAGCTAACTGCTAAAATATGTCAAGCTGTGTATGCAATTATATATATGTGTATATGTATTACTATGACATGAGCTTTGAAATGCTTAATTAACTCATTTTCATATTAAACATTTACTTCTAGTAATGTCTATACATATAGTCAAAAGTAAATATTAGTTTATTAACAACAAGCATTCATATGATGCGATGAACAAGTTGCAGCGTGAAGGAACAAATTTCGCTCGGCTGCACTCTTATGAAAATTGACTGAGCGATTTATGACGGGCGAGAGGACACGCGATAATCGAAAAGTTCGCTCAATCGCAACACTCTGCACTCTGACGAAATTCACGGACGCAATAGGAGCATTTAGAATCTGGAAAAGGGAATGACTTTTCCCAGAAGGTCTCTAGTAATACTGTACGTTCCTAAACCACACACATACATGCGCTAAACCAGTGCATCTTTCGACGTAGGTGTATGCCAACATAACTCCTAAGCATACCTGAATTCACGCGCGTGTATGTGTGCACCGAGTGTTTATAGATACGTGCACACAGGGCGAGTGTATATAGGGTAGAAAGCTGGGGCACGGTGGTAACGTCCCGGAAGCCAGGATCGATATCCAGACACGCCATCACCACCCTCGACTCTCCCTCTTCTCTTGTCTCCCTCTCCTTCTCGCTCTTCTACCCTTCATTCTCCATCCTAGAAACTCTCGTCTGTTTATTTTTCCTTTCTGCCGTTTACCCCACCGTCAGGAGGGTTAATGGACCCACTGGGATGTCTTCGACGATGCGAACGGACTCGCCGCTCGTGAGAATCAGATTTTTCCTTCCGCTGCATGTAGCGGAAGCGTCCTTTTACTTCCGCGACCACGCCAAGAAAACATAATGAACCTGTGTTCGATGGAACAATACATAAGAATTTGAGCCTTCGACAAAGTGACGATCAACTCCTAATGCAACCTAAATTCATTCAAGAAATATATTGAGGAAAATAGATACAAAATTAACTATATAATTAAAGAATAAATGATATTATCTATACTATTATAATAAAATTACATTTATTATAGTGAGAAATTACATTTATTAGTGAGATTGCAATAGCGATACGCTGTTTCATATATTTAAAATAATTTGCTAGCTTCCATTTTAATTACTGCAAAATTTGCTCAACTCTTTTATTTATTTATAAATTCTTCTTGCAAAGTAAACAAAAAATTATTTATAAACAATTTTATAAACTTTATAAATTTATGACTAACTTTATAAACTCTTGTAAAATTATTATTTATTATTGACTAACTTTTTCGAGGTAGTATCAATTTTTCTTTATTCTTATTCTGCATATGTATATTATCTATGTCAATGCAATTAAATTCAATTTTTCACAAATATATTATACATATATTTTTTAGCTTCGTTTTAACGTTATATTGAAACTAATATATATTTGTGTTGATAAAAAATTATTACAAAAATATAAAATTTAAAATATTGTATTTCAAAACCAGTACGAACAATCGCATTTTCGATCAGTTAAAGTACCCACTCTGGATTTTTATAACGTCATAAACTATCCTGTATAACACAAGGTACGGCTGGAAGGAAACAAAGGAAGTCAAGGGTGAAGCAGATAATAGCGCCTGCCCCTTTTTCAAACGAACTCGAAGTACTCCGTAAATTGGATTTAACCAACTGCATTGTGAATTGCCTTGCAATCGATTTTGGGTCCGAACAACGGCAAATGCACTATTTTCTCTACGTTCTATTCAGGCTAAGAAATCACCACGCAAAAACTGATATTGGTATTTTTAATAATGGCTCTTTTTTTCACTCTCTATTTTAATCAGAATAAAATTGCAGTATATTTAATTTAAAATAAATCTACGCTTTTGCAGACTAATATTAAAATAGTAGTATATTATTATAGCGCTGCACTTTCAATTATAATATATTAAAAATTTTACGCGTGGGTATATCTTTATGCATTCTATTATATTAACGATATTTTGGAAAACTCAAAAGAAAATTCTTTTATATCCATCCATTTGTTTTATACTGAATTAATTAAAATTCGTTTCACAATTAATTTCCGTGTGTAAAAGATACTACAATATAAATTCTTTCTGCATCACAAAAATCCTTCTGCATGGAGTATAACACGTCGTATAGTAAATTTCCGGAGAAATAAAACACGGAAGGCATATAATGGATCTGATAATAAAAATAACGTAAGACTAATGTAAAAGATGATCAGATAACGTCGACGAAAGTAATCACGATAATACCACACAATAATTCATAATGCCGTTATGGAGGAGGAATGTTGAATGAAGTAGTTAATAGTTCATAGATAATCATTACTCAGGTACATAATGCAACGAAAATTTTTGTTTATGACTTTGTTTATAAATTACTAAAGTGTATAAAACGCAAGTTGTACATCTTTGAGAATCATGTTAAAAAATGGCTATAACTTTACAACCTTAACTCGTAAGCGTGAAAGATCGTTCCTCAGGGGAAGCGCTAAGTTTGGCGGAAATTCAATCTTCTCGTCGAAACGCGAAGCAATACCAGTTCCGAGTACCAGACTTCGCGATCTAAACGATCAAGTATTCATTTCCAATTACGTTCTCGAAACAAGATGTTACAAGTGTATAGTGGGTCGTAAAGTATAGTCTACATATGCGTAAACATACTCCATACAATGAATGCGCAATCCGCTTGGCAAATTCAATTACAATCTGAGGTACGTACAACTGGTGATTATTATCACTTATAGTCGGTCTGAGAAGTACGCGATTTATTATTGTCATTATATTATTATTACATTCAATTAAAATATAAAATTACTAAAATAAATTTGCATTATGATTCACACAAAACAAATTTTATTTAAATATAATACATTAATTCATATTTAATTCAAAGTTTATTATTATTTTTAAATACTTATTAATAAATCGTTCTCATTCAATTTGCTTGATAAAATATATTCTTTAGTTGTCTATATGTTCATCATCAAAAGGATTGATTATATTTTTCATATTTGATATTCGGTTATATTTATCTATCAAATATGATGAAACATTAATACATTTTTAATATTTTCTTTTTAAAAAAATAATTTTGGTATTAAATTCTAATCGATTAAAAACGTAAATTGACAGCCTATAAATGTTAACAAAAATCATGACAAATGCTTCAGTTAATTAGGTTGTTAGAATTTCAAGAGATACAACAAAGATTCACTTGAGTGAATTTTAAATTAGCATAGATACTCGTTTAACTCGATATTGAAAGAAACAATGGATTTGTATGATATTGTAAATTGAAATTGGTTCTCTAATTTGATATGGAATATTTTGGAATCGTTTATCACAAAATTCGGAAGAAATAATCGCGTTTTCCACTTATAAAAATATTTCTACCACACGTACATTCAGACAGATCGACGGTAATTTGAAAGCGAGCAAAAATAATTACGTCGCTGCAAAATTCATGCGCTGGCGTTATGCGGGTGGATACAACTCTCGGAAACGTCCGCCGCGCACGCACCCTTGCATATTAAATTCCTCTCTGCAAAACCCGCGTATCGTTAACAACGCCGATTCTTTGTCCAAATTAACGAACGCTTATCTGCATTGCGCTCAAAAAACTACCTCCGTCTGCGTGAGCAGTTCTTTCATTTAACGCAAATAAGCTTACTATTTAATTTTGAATATCAAAAAATATATTATAACAAAAACAAGTCTAAATTAAATTTAACACAAATCAAAATAAATGCTATTTGTTAGCGATTTTAACGAAAAATATTTAGAGATAAAATCAATAAAGTTTATTCATTAAAAATAAACATCATTGCATTAAGAATATATTCGATCGAATGTAGTTCAAGTCGAATCTACTATTATAAAAAATGCACGATGTAAAAAATATATGCAGCTCCAGAAAAATAGAGTAAAAAAATTTTTTTTTTCGAAATTCGAAAAAAATAATTTATTGAAGTAAAAAAAATCAGAAAAAGAACTGTAAGGTAACAGAATGTCAATTTAATTCCTGTCACTGCGCTTAGTATTTATTGAAATCTTTATATTTCTATAAATTTCACGAGGATAAAAGAAAGGCAGAATTACGGATTAACGGAATGCGACGGATAAATCACTGGGGCGATCTTCTTGACTGCGATGACGTCAAGTTTTTATCGGGTCAGCTACTCACGAATCGCGGTTTATGCGAAGCACGAGCCGCGATACGTTCGTACAGTACACGGGAGCGAGAAGCCGACGTTGGAGAAACACAGTGCGGGGGTGAGTTAAGGGAATGCACAAAGCCGCTTCTGTCGAGAGGGAATAGAGGCGTTCTCTGTGCTTTCAGACATCGCAGCATTATGCATCGCGTGCACGACAGACCGACAGACCGTCTACTACTAGCAGGACCGTTTGGATCCCGGACCCCGAGACGATTCCCTTCCTCGAACATTCGCCGACTCTTTCGCGGTGTGTACATGGACTCGAATATCTCAGAGAGAAGGATTTACGAGTAGCTCTCTTCGCGTTACGATGAAAACACTGCGTGCAATCGCCTTATCCAGAAAAATAGATCTTTCGGCAGGATTCACAAGGATCATTCACGAGAAAAAGCGAGGCTTTTCTCGTATTGAAGATGGTACGTATAAGCACCGTTACGTTTACATTGAGAACCATACAACACACGTGAATACTAAATTCGGGATAAACTCGACACACCTCGTTGGCCTCAGCTTCGTGACGCTTGCTTGATTCGTGTTGATCTTATCCGTCACTTCTCATTTGCAACAATTGCTTAGTATACCCAATGTATTACGTAAAGATTTTCGGAGTCAGATATATATTTACCTCGAAAGTAATGCTCTGCAGTTTACTGAACAATCATTTCTGATATTTAGTAATAGTGGCCTAAAGGATTAACTTGGCGTGATCGTAACTCCATATAAAAAAATGTGCCATTTTATGCAAAACCTGCGCAGCTTGTTGCAAAAAGTATACGTTCATTATTTTAATCCTTAAGCGCGTTTAATTCACATAATTATTCACGTAAGATCATTACTTTTTATCGCCCCATTATTTGTTATTACGTTTACTAACACAGGAACTAAATTAAAAGCTGATAATCTTATATGAGCTCTAACTTAATATGACGTAATAAAAAAGCATTACACACTTATGACTTCGTGTTACTCGCATGTATTCAGAACAAACGGAGTTTATTACAATCATGTATGCGGTTATTTAGTTATTTAGTTATTTTGCTAATACAAAGCAATTGTAAAAATCAACGTGGTGCACGATGCGAGGCTTTCACACTCATATCTCATTAGGATTATGAAAACGTCGTATAGTTTCAACAAATATTTGGCATAAATATTTTTGCTGGGCGATGTGAACTTTCAGAAATTGCCAACAGCGTCACGAAGCGAAGAAATAAGCGACGTGCGCAATATAGCTGAAAACTCACAACCGATTTTATCGATATGCTCCGAGCAGGAAATTGAGCCAATTCATGTGAGTTCAACTAATCTCGCCTTCGTGAGGAAGAATCCGAAGCGTCTATTTTCTCTTATCCACGTACATGCGCAAACCAGTTAACACGGGCGGGAAAGAAGGTACTTTGTTTTAAGGATCTATTACACGGTCTAGCTTACACGCCATTACACGCTATGTTTTACATGGCCATCCTGCGAAGTAGACGATACTTACTCACGGTTGCCTCGAATAACAGCTTTAAAAAGAAAGCAAAACGTGGCCGAAACAGAAGCACACACGTAAAAATTCAATTTATTTTTCATAGCTCGTAAGTAAGTTTCGAACAGAAGAGAACAGCGAGTTTCTTAAAGGAAGAATAGTAAATTGCTATTCTCTATTTAAACACTTCCATAAAGTTGCAGCACATTCGAGCTCTAAATTACGATAATTTCATTATACATACGCGTTCGTTTTGAATTGAAGAAGAAGACATCTGATAATTTATGATCGACGTGTGAAAAAAAAATCAGATCCATCGTAAGGCAAATGCGTTATTACATTAATGTTATGTAACATGGCAATCAAAGTTTTATGAAACAGTCTTCTCTCCTCTCGTTTCTTGAAAAGACTACTGACGTTTTCATTACTCTCTATACTTCATCAAGCAAATATAACTACGGTATATTACATCAATTAAATATCAAGAGAATCTCATTAACTCACTGAGTTTACGTTCTGACAGCTAATTACTATCAGTGCAATGGTGCAGCTGCAGTTCGATTATCACCACCGTTGGAGAAACGGTTTCGGTTTATCCGAAGCTCGAAGAGAACTCCTCTCACAACTCGGTGAGTATCGGTCGTATATGCAAGCAATAAATTCCCGAGCAAAAGGAATCTTTTGTTCGCTTCCCGCCGCGATGCCGAGCCGGAAGACGCAGATTTTTCTGCTGCGTCTGGCGGTTCCTCTCCTCCCACTCTCTCTCTTTTATTCTCTATTTTACTCTTTACTAATGGGGAGACATAATCATTAAATTGCACTTTCATTGGTTGGTGGCGACAGCCAAGGAAATGTCAATGATATAAAACCGAACTGTATAGCAGCGAACAATAAAAGCTCATAATCTGTGAAAAGCTCGTTGAAATGTCTAACGACATGTCTACGGATTCAATTCGTAAAATGCCGGCAGAGATTTATATCATTTGGCACGAAGTAACGACAAATAAATGTAAAAATCTCATAAAGCTGCTTGCACTCGCATATCTGAAGTCTCAATCATACATAAAAGACAGATACTATATTCGCATTAAAAAGTATATACTTACATGGTATTAAATAACATCATAATGTTTTTTCTTATAACGAGAACGTATAAAACATCACGTAACGATACTCGATTACGGTTGTCATAAAAATTGCGTTCAAAATTGTCAATTTTTTTGTTGATAAAAATAATGTAGAAAATATTGCAATCTAATTTTATTAACTATATTAGCTATAAACATGCCAACATAATCATATGGCATATCTACATATGTAATACATTATTACATATGTAATACATATGGATATAGTATAGAACAAGTTTAAATTTTTTTATATATTAAAAATATTTTGTATATAACAGTAAATACGGTTGAACTTTATGTATTTGTATATATTATATATTCAGTTATTTATATATATATATATATATATATATATATATATTAGGTGTTGGAATTAATTCGTAGCGTTTTACAAGTGATGGGAAGTACTTTCATTAATGTATTTTTTAATGCTCATGTGAAATAAATAACATTCTTTCATTAAAAACGCTACGAATTAATTCCAACACCTAATATATATATATATATATATATATATAAAACATCCAAAATGTAGACATAAGATGTCTGAAGATGCTTTAAGACATCTTATAATATGATGCTTAAAGCAATCTTTAAGATGTCTTTAAGACATCTTATATCATATTATATTATATTATATTATTATTACATCGTATTATAATGCATATTTATACA
Organism: Acromyrmex echinatior; assembly: GCF_024713525.1. Classification (NCBI taxonomy): domain Eukaryota; kingdom Metazoa; phylum Arthropoda; class Insecta; order Hymenoptera; family Formicidae; genus Acromyrmex; species Acromyrmex echinatior. The sequence goes on along the minus strand of NC_141859.1, from coordinate 3,592,557 downwards.
GCCTCTTTTATTTATCGTTAGTACGATAACACTTTTCAACTGAAAAATTAAGAAAAACGCTAAGTCGATTACGGTAGAACTGCTAAAACCGATTTCACTGTAATAACGTAAGTGCTGCAAGGCATGAAGCCGTTATCATTTGCCCTTATCACTCATATCGGCGGTACTCGATTGCGGCGGTCTTTCCCAGATCGTCGGAGAAATTTAATTTCCAAGTTTGTCGGCCCTTCTCACGCGCGTGTCAATTATTGCGACGAAAATCTCATTATCTTGCACCATTAATATCTACGATAGCGAGGAACGGTATGGTTGTTCCCCTTTTTAATAGAAATGAATCTCGCTCGAGGGACAAGCCCAAGAATCGTCGGTTCGATGAACGATAGTCCGCGCGCGAACTATAATGCATCTATGTCGTAGCTCAAATATCTGTGAAAAAACTATAGATGTATGTGAAGATCGATCAAAATGTTAATACATGTATCTAAACGATCGATCTCTCAGCTATCTCGATGGTTTACGATTTGTATCGAGTATGTTTACATAAAACGTAATAATACAGGAAAGTTTTCCAAACCACGGACAATATCGATTTTTCGACACAGTCAAAACACACAGCCATTTCGACGAAGTGCACTCAAACATATAGATTCATCTATCGTAAATTCTGATATAACGTCCAAGAATTACGAATCGCGAACTATCGACAAGAAGAGCCAATCGAGTTCTATCCTAACTGCTTTCAAAAGGATCTCCTCTCAGAATGAAAAAGTTCCGCGTCAAGGGGAGCTCGTTCCATCTTCACTCGCAAGGTTCATCCTTCCCATTCTTCAGACTTTTGTCGAGTGATTGTATTGATTCGCCTACTAAGGAAAGATAAGACTTCATAGCAGCTTCGTAACAAACAAGAGCCGTTAAATCGAAAAGATGCCAATTCGAAAAAGTTCTGCAAACGTTATCTTCAACTGAGAAACTCGCAAGAGTGTGCTTTGATCGAACTTTCTCACTTGGTTATTAATTTCTCACTATTTATTTCTTATTGAAGCATGTGTTATTAGATGAAGAGATAAATCAAAAGAAATTAAATAATTTAAGTAAAGTTATTAATATATTGCGTGCAACAATTTAAATTTTTTTTAATTTAAACATATGGTGAACTGGATATCATAAACAACAATAAGATGTAGGTATTGGAAGCTAAATTCGCGAGACGAAAGCAAACAAATCAAAGGAATCTTGAGTGGCTGCTCTGCGAGACAGAAAACTTTCGAGGTTGGTAAAGTCTGTTCAATCTGCACTTATTACGGAAGCCTCTTCTCTCTCGTGGAACAGCCGAGCAAAGTGCTTGTAAGGTCGCTGACAGCAAGGTGGAACCAGAGTTTGTAATCACGAGACAACAAAAAGGAAAGCCAAGATGGAAGGTGGTACACAATTATAGAGAAGAAAAAAAGAAGCTAAGAAGGATGATACGAGAAAAAATATAACGTGGTACTTGACTTTGTCTAACCGTCCCTCGTCAGTTATTATGGCTGGTGAATAATCAATCGAAAATCCATTTGAGTTTAATACGGAATCCAAAGATATGTATACGTCATTACTATATAATTTTTTTAAAAGAGATATTCTTAATTTAAAATTACTAACACATTCGCATTGCGAGTTTTTTACGCTCTATTCTATTGTCATCAAAATATTAAACTGAATATTAGAATGCTTAGTTAATTTAAAATGCATGTACATTTTTTCTATAATTTTTTAGCTCTTAATAATTGAAGATTTTCTTATTAAAAAGAGAGAGAAAATAAAATGATAATTAACAATTCCAAAAAATTTTCTTTAAATCGACATTTTCGAATAATAATTTATATTCAATTTATTATAGATACGTTAAATTTTATTATTATAAAGTTTAATATAGTTTACTCATTTACTCAGATATTGACAATCTTCAAAACATGTTATATATATAATATATCCTTATATTATATAATATATCTCTCTTGTAATATGAGAGCAAATAGATACCTTACCACGATAACAATTTCACCCATCAGAAACTGCATAAACTATGTATATAATAGAGATTATATAATCACATATATAAATATATATATATATATATATATATATAATATTAAAACAAATACATCAAAACATAATATGTATCAAATTCTAAACATATTTAATTTAAAATTAAACGATGCAGGGATAATATCTAAATCTATAATATCTTGCAATTCACAGAATTATATTAATTTGGACACAAATGGCCCCATATTTTTGTAAGGTTAAAGAAAATAAAAAAATTTTACGAATATACATATCTTTCGTATTCGAAATGTTCGAAATGTTTCTCCTTTTTCGGCATTTAAGCGCTCGATAGCAATATAAAACTGATCGGTCGAATTCCGCATAGCAATATCTCGACTGCAACGTCCGCAATATTGCAGTCGATCTGTCGTCGCGTAGCAACACCGGAGAAAACTGTTCGGTACCAAGGCAGCGGCAAGAAAGAACCGACAAACGTATCGGTGTCTCGAGGAAAAATCGTCACTCGCCTTTCCAATTACGGGACACTACATCACGAACAGCTTTCTACGAAGCTCCCGGAGGGACATGTGTCCTCCTTTAAGAGATCTGTATCTTCAAAGTGATCTATACCGAGTGATCTAGCACGAGTTCGTCTACTCGCCAGTAGTCGTCCGACTTATCTTCTTAAAGTACTTTTCGAGCTCTCACATCATGTATCACGCGATATTGCGTTCGTGAAAGATACAAGTTAATTTCCGCATTCTTGTTCTTTTTCTAGTAGAAATTACTGTTAGATATGTATTTTAATACAAGAGAAAGATTACGATTTGCAAACTTGCATTGTAAATGCAAAAGAAATATATCGTTTATAACACATTATAAAATATTATTAATATAATGATATTTTAAAATCAAAATAATCAGTCTGTTTTAAATAGAAGTTAAATTTTATATTAAAATAATTATAATAAGTTGCAATGTATTAGGTGTTGGAATTAATTCGTAGCGTTTTACAAGTGATGGGAAGTACTTTCATTAATGTATTTTTTAATGCTCATGTGAAATAAATAACATTCTTTCATTAAAAAACGCTACGAATTAATTCCAACACCTAATAATTATACTGTAGAATACTTTAAAAGTCTGTTTCTAATTTTTTTAATTTTTGTAATTTTCGTAAATATACATAAGATTGCGTTTTATAACATCGTTCAATTAGTAATTTCTATTTTTCCATAAATCTTGTTCATTTTTTAGACCTATATTATATCCTTTTTTTTTATCTATATATTATATCCTTTAAAAAATTAAACATCCGTAGATCAACAGCTTATATATGACATTTGCATGACAGTATCTGTAATTCGATAATCTTCTGAGAAATGTCAATCATTGACTTAAGCTGATCACAATGTCGCATGGCGACTAGATTATCTCGTCGACAATACACCTTGCCTTAACACATGCGACAGAGAAGGAGAATATGGATTAATGTACGATTAGGATATGCGCACACATATTAACATTGCACACGAGACGCTTTAATTAAGTACGCGACATATGAACAAGCATGTATGCGTATGCAACTAACACGCACGATGTGAGACATTACAAAACATCGTGTCTTTTCTTAACGAAGCCAATCTTTAGGTTCATCCCAGGGTCAAACGAGATAGGACGTGCTTCGACGAACGTCGTAGACACGGAACAAGATGGTCGATACGATTGATTCATGAACCGAAGAAAGCCGCAAGAGAGTGTCCACCACAAACCGCCAAACATTCGAGAAAGTTTACAGTTCCAAATGGAATATCTATGTTGGATCGCAGAGTGTTAAACTTACAATTAACACTCTGGAAAACAATTAATCACAAGTTCTTGTCCTTTTCAGCTGCAAAGTAATACAGTGGCTATTAAAATATCAAATCAATCAGATCAAGTGCATGTGTGTGCTTGAATTTGTAATTTTTAATAAATATACATTTTTGCTGACACTTTATTTAATAACAATTTATTAATCCTTTAATTAGTAATTTATTAATAATTTGTTCTCATATAATGTAATTAAAAATTATTATGAGTTTCTGATATTATAATAATGTAGTGAAATTCTGGAATTAGTCATTATTTAGAGAATATTTCCCAAATGAAATATCGATTTTGCTAATACTCTACTAGAGAGAGACGCGCATTTCCTATCCGCACATCTCTCATAACTAATAACAGATTGCAACTCGGGAGATACACCGACCACAAAGCGAATTCCATATCTGATCCCAGTGCGAAATCTTAATCTGTATTCGAGGAGAGAATATTGGTATTCGTGGGCGAATAGCGCTCGATAGTATCATTGTAACCCTGGCATTATAACTAGCCGCTTTAGAGCATTCTGCGTCGAACGAGATGCTGCGACATGCATCTGGGTTGAGCATGCATCCGGATTAACGATACGATGGATGCGCATAATGACGGAAATGTGCAAAATGTCTGCACGGAAAAAAAAAACAGGAACAGGAACAGAAATTGAAATATATTGTGATTTGCCATTCGAATGGCAAGAAAAGAGGAAAGGATTCGTGAAACGTTGAAATTGCATGTCTTGCCGCGTTGGATTCGAATATTGCAGAAACTACATTTTTCTTATAGACAGCAGCTGACAAAATCTCTTTAAAGGATTTCACTAAAATATTTTTCACGCGTGCGTGCATCTTGCATTGAAGGCATACGATGCTTCAAGATTGCAATGATTAAATTATATACTAGAGCTCTGCATTTGTTCGTTTATTTAAAAATCAAGGATCATCTGATTATAATTCTATCTAAATAAATTAACTAGACAAATAATACAAGCATGCAGGATCATTTTTATATTTTAAGAACTAATTGTAATAGAATTTTATTAGATGGTGGATTCTTAAAAAGGTTGGATGATTAAAAGAAAGAATTTTAGTGCTAACTAGCGATTGTTAAAAGCTGCTTACACAAAATCTATTAAAAAATTAGCTTAGCTAGTCATAAGTATGACAAGCCCGCCGAGTATAATAAGGCATATTAACGAGGATGCTTCTCTCATGCAACCCCGTAAGAACAAGGAATCTCTGTCTTCCAGGAAATTCTGCAGGGGTAGATCGCGCGCTGGAAAGGTTGCTTAAAGGGAACTCGACCCATAAATTCCAGCAGCCCCCTACGGGCTGAACGGTAATTGCTCGTTTCCCTGACTGACTAGTCCCAAGGCACATGAAACCGTCACTGACCCATTGTGACCAGAGGACGCATAGAATCTAACTGCATTGTGGATAATATGCGCGGCTAATACGACGGCGAATACGGCATTAACACAGTTTTGCCCGGCGGGGACGAACCGCAAATTACAGCCTTTGTCGATATCAAACAATTGCAGAGAATTCAACTATCTATCAATTAAAAATCAGAAATAAATCGCGCTATGAAGTACAAGTTAAAATAATTAAGATACTTTTTGCTTGATAGATAAAAACACTAGATATTTATTTTTCTATAAATCGCGCACACAAACATCATAATAAAATTTATTCTAAAACTGCATGTATTCTAAAACTACAATACATTAATCCGTGCGATATAATATATTCATTAAAATATAAATTTTTAATTTATCAAAGTTTTAATAATTTTATCATCACTTTTTGCTTGTATAGAAATCGATACAGTTTACCTACGAAACGAAATTTCTCAGGTTGCATTCGCTCGGTGTTTCGACATTCATGAACGCATTCGGTACTTCTATAATCCCGTGAGAGCGTGTTTTAAAATTTTTTTCAACTTGTGATTAAAATATTCCACGTTCAAACGAACGTGTTGTTCATCGTGCCAATTTTTCTTTTTTTTTTTCACACGATTTTTAGCTAAACATTATCCAATATTCGATGCGGTTCTAGATGCTTAAATTCAACGTAAAATATTTCAATACGTATTCCGTCCATTTATTTATTTCGGTAAACAACATCTCGGTTTATGTACGAAAATATGATGATCTTTTATTGTGATTTCGTATTCATATGCAAGCAGATTTAAGTTTAATTAAGTTTTGGATAATATAAGTTTATTACGTTTATCATCGCGTCGGAACTCTTGCACATTAATGAAATTTGCATGCTAATGAAAGTCTTATAAGAAGATCAGGATTATTAAAATATGTCCAAATTATTAAACGCTGTGCTTACTGTAACATGCGACAACTTCATTAAACGCACATTTGTTAAATGAGTGTCAAGAGCTCGTTTTTAAAAGAGGAGTTCCTGAAATTTTTTATGATAGTTCAATTCCTCTCAAAGTTTTTTGTGATTATTAAATTCCTCTTACGCTATATTTACATTATTACATTATAGCGTATCTTCCAAGTAAATTTTTGATTCATTGATGCTAGCTAATGCAGCTTGCAATATGCATCCTAACTGCATTGTACGCAATCTGCCGCGAGCAATACGACACACGATAAACACGTAGGTGAACTCTCGATGCATTAACACAGTTTTGCCCCGTGAGAGTAGTCGCTCTGAATTCTCCCGCCTGTGTGTCAACCAACATAACATACGACCAACTACTTTAACAGAATTCATGCGCGACGCACTCCCAATAAACTGATTATCTATTGATTGTTAATGCGACGCGAATATCAATTTTCGGAGTCATTATTTCAGAAAACACAACTATGAACGAACAGATGCATTATCGGTTGCATTTTTATTCCCATTCGTATAATATTTCATCTCGGGATAGAGAATTAACCCCTTCACTCGCTTACCTGGCTTTATAAATCTCCCTCTTTTTCCATAAATCAATCGTTTAATTTATAGACCAATATGAAAATAGGATAAAATTAAATTTTGTTAAATTGCTAAAACTGATTTATCAAAAATAGCACGGTAATCAGCTTGAATAAAGTGACTTAAGGATATATCAGGCATTGTCTTGTATCTCTGCAAGAAATAATTGAAATTGAAAATTTATATATTTTCCGTATAAAAATAAATGTTATATACATATGAAATAATTTAATAAGGTCAATATTTATATTTAACAATTTTATAGTTCAAATAAAAAATTTCTCATTTTACTTTAATTATTTTTACTTTTACTTTTACCTTAATTACTTTTACTTTTCGATAAATATTTATCTAAATCTTATTACAAATCATCGTCAAATTTTTGTATTATTTTCAAATACAATTTTGAAAAACCTTAAATTTTTTATAATCTTTTCATTTTATTAAAAAATATTTTACTAATATATGTAGATACGAATATTATTTATTAATATATGTAGAACGTGAATAATCTAGATACAGTGCGATTCATAAAATCTCGACTAAAATATTTTTCACAAAATATTTTTCTTGTAGTATCATCATGAATTTTCTCCATGAAAAACATTCGAGATGTGTTCCACTTCAAGATGTGACTTTGAGAAATATCTCACGTAAAGAGGGCTACGCGCCAAAGCAGCTTTTACGTTTCTAATAAAAGCGACCCTTACACATTCTGCTGCGTCATCGCACTTTTTTTTTCACTCATTCACATCGCTGGGTGTTTTTATATCGAGTTTTCATGTCAAGCCAGTACATGGAAAAATCAACACGCGCCGACCAAAAGCAACAGCAGAAACCACGGCGACAACTTTATCCAACAATGTTGCAGGTGATATAATTGCATACCGCGTCCAATTCACTAATGGCCCGTGCATAGAGGACGATTCCTCGCTCGCTGCTTTTACGCATTCATCCAGCAACGGTTACACCATTATTAACCCAGTTCGTTACTATGATGTCGATGATGGATTGCCCCCAACCATGCCCCCGGAATGATTCATCGTTATCGACGAGTTTGACATGATCTATCGAGATTAACGATCATCCCATTGGGCTCGACTGTTATTCAATGATCTTTGTTGACGATGATTCTCGTATGCAACGTGTCGATGGACAGTGAGAATGACATGGGCTCAGATTTTTTTATATTCAATAATAACAATATTCGAAAAGAATATACTGTAGTAAATAAAAATAAATTATTGAATAAATAAAATCACAAAATCGTTTCTTTATTTAAAAAATGACACAATGTAAAAAGTAAACTTTTCAAAAAATTCAAAAAATATTATGATCTCTTTAAAAACTTTAAAAATGACGAAAACACTATTTAGTGAACACTGTAAAGTTAAGTTATATTAATTTATTTCTGATGATTAATAAAGTAATCTTTATCAATGACTAATTTATTAATAGCTAACTCGTTCATAGTAATAATTCAAAAATCACATCTTGTTTTGAGCTGTGTTACTTTTGAAGTAAAAGATCATATGCAACAGATAGTAATTAATTATAATTAGAAAAACACATTTATTAATAGCACGGTTATAAAAAGTTTCATTTTTCTAATATTTCTAAGATTGGCTAACACTAAATAGAAATTATCAGATTCCTGTATTTCTCCTTTTCTTTATTTTTTCCAATTTATCGCGTTACTCTATAAAAACACGAATTATTTTTACATAGCCGGAAACGCGCTTTTTTTATTGAGCTTTTCTATCTTACTTATTACATAAAAAAATAAATAATTTCCTTCCAGCGCAACTCGAATAAGGAAAAACATTTCGAATCAAAAATACAAAAAACTCTAATCTTTCAATCTAATAAAGAGAAAACTTTTACAGCAACTCTCGACTTTTATGTAACGATTTTAAAGAAGTTTCGCAAGTCTATCTGTTGTCACGCGCTACCTCAATCTTCCTTTTCCGTTTTTTTTTCTTTTCTATTCATTTGTTGAATATCCGCTCGTGCACCGTTCTAGCTTGTTCAGCTAATCTTTCTCTAACCTCGCGGGTTCTTCTTTTATCGCCGGACCTTGACTGTAAAATATCGGCCTCCCTTATTCTTCTATACCTCCCCCCAACCCCATTACATTTTCGACGCGCACTGACGCGACGTCAGCGGACGTGATAGCGGAAAAAGTCGCGTGATAGCGATGCATCGCGATTAATTCCGTTTCACGTGATCGCACAACACAATAGAGCACAGTCGATGTATCGCGGAAAATAAATGCGCGCGCGGCAATTTCGATCGTTATACAACGATCAATCGCCGTAAAACGCTTCCCGTTAATCGGCCCGAGTAAACGACTTTTACATACGTGTGTATCAAAATTGCCATGTCACAGCTACACAAATATCTCAACTAGAAATATTCCATATCGTCTCTCCGCTCCAATATTATACTTGCAAATTTCTGCCACTCATAAACATCCATATGCAAAAAAAAAAATAATGAAATAATATTAAAAAAATGTTAGATTATTCAATTTTTTAAATTTTCTAACACATTTTGCTGTGACATATCCAAATACGATCACGAAGCGAGACAACTTTTTATCGAGTCCAAAAGTGTCCCTCGTGTTTTTTTTTCGACGTATAAAAAATTTTTATATCTAAACGTGATCGGGATAGAGTTAATCGCGTTCCCGATATGCCGCAGCCAATTGTATATGCGCTTCTCGTTTTTCACAAACACTCGTGTCCTATCCTCGCTTTACGACGCATGCAGGGCCCGTTTTGCATTTACACGCCTTGGTTAGAGCCACGGACAGAACCGAGCGGGCCGATATGTGACGATAGATACGATCGGCGGCCTTGAGCGTATGCAAACTCACGTAAAACGAATGAAATCATCCGCATGCAATTCCGCGTCGCGCATTCGTAAAGCGGTGTGGCGGCACGTGGGTGGCCATCGATCCCGCCAATCTCGTATATATCGCTGCTGGTCGGTCTCTCCTCTTCGTCAGCGTTCGAAATTAATTGAATGGAGCTCTAATAACCGACGAGAATTATTAATCGGCCGGACTGTGGCTGAGATCGCGAATTGCACGCAGCAATGTTACATTCTACGACTACACGCCCGGCAGGAGGTAGCTTATTGGAATTGTCTCGCTAATCTCGCTATCACTAATCGTGATTTTACATTTCAAATGTATTTGCGTGTTTATAATCTCACGTATAAAAATATCATATATTATTATAAAGTATATTGTAATATTAAATCGTATGTTTTTTTAAAATATCATTTAAGAGAATATGGATGAGGAAAGAATAATTTTGCAAAAGTATCTAAAAATTTAGCTACATGGATCTGAAAATTATTTAGTTGAATTATCTAAATAACGTAAACAGCTTCAAGCTGTTTGCTAAAATGCTCACATTTTTTAGCATTGCTCTTATTATGCTTGAGTTTCTTAATAATTAGATGATACAACAAAATTATTTTCGAATCTAACTAAATTTTTTAGGTACCTACTTTAACAATCTTTCCATGTTTATATAGTAATAAAATTTACACTTTACTATGCCTGAGTCTCTATTCTTTATTGCAATTATAATCGTATTGCAACGAGAAAAAAATAATATTTATATGACTAGTTTCAATAATGAAACCTTTTAATTGCAAATTAAATAAATGAAGACTATAGGCCGCATTTTGCGTCTGTCATGATTTGCGAATTATTGTATACCGTATCGAATATCCATTAATGTATTTTTGGCACATAAACCTCTGTCGGCGAAAAGTACACAACGCGAAACACAGTTTTAAACTTTTTGCGAAAGAACCATTAATAAAAAGCTTATTATATACAGTGCGATCCCTCCAGTTAAAAATTTAGCTTTACCTTGGCTATTGTTGCCTTTATCAGAATACAATTATCTCCCAATATATAAATGAATATCCAAAAATAATTTCTATAACTAATAAAATGTGAACAATAGCTATTAATAAATAAATAAATATAAATATTTCGAAATAAATTGAGAAAATTATTCAATATATCTGTCAAAATGTCAATTCTTATAAAATTCGATGATTGTATGATGCCGCTGGGTAATTTAATTCATTACGTTCTCGAAACCAAAATGATAACTGTGAATAAAATAAAAAGTTGTTATAATGTCCTAAAAAAATATTACATCTAATTAATATACATTAAATATTATATACATAATTAACGTACATTAATTTAATATATTTGATAATATATATAAATGGTAATAATTGCAACGTTAATATCTTTAGAAAAACAAATTTTCTATCTTTTATAATTATGGTCTTTAATAGATGATATCAATTTGAATTATGAAGTATCTAATTCCTCATTTATCAAACATAATAATAGTAGCTGAAAAGACAATATTGTCGTGACGAATCGCGTCTAAATCGAGATTCTGACAACGCACCTATTTACAGCCGATAGAATTACACGTACTACATTCCCATCTGTTTATTTAATGCATGTGAATGACCTATTAGACGCAAGTGTTCTACAAACGAAGTGAATGGTCGCATGTACATTGTACATATTTGTGAATGGCATACTTATGAATGAAATATGTGATTTTATAAATGATTAGTTTCAGAGACCGGTGTTTTAACGACATTTCATGGCAACTTTCAACGCGCTAGATTTTAATGCACTTTTTTACACGATACTATGATAGGAACTTTCGAATCCTTGCATCATGATTTATTACCTCTTCTGAAAAAAACGATCGAGTAAACGTAGTTTAACGTGTAATTTTCCTAGCAATTTTCTTCGGTATTAATTCTCTCATTACTGCGAGCTCTCTTTTACAGCCTTTTTATAAAATCGTCCATAAATAAAAAATTTGTAATCAAATATTATATTAAAATATAATCTCGGATTGATAAAATATCCAAATTTATTTTGCACTTGTATTTACTAATTAATACTCACTTGTACTAATTAAACGTTAATAATTAAAAAGTTAAGGAATTGTGCAAAGTAATATTTGTATTCATGAGCAATAGAGTTTATACTCTATTTTTCTTCTATTTCCTTTTCCAATGCAGTCATACATAAAAGCTATGTATTTTATTGCAAGATATTTCGATATATTTATTATCAAATTCTAGCACTAAATATTAATGCTGCCTTTCGTTACATGAATATGCAATTTCATCGTACTGTATATTCGAGTGAAATTTACTTAGTATTTGCCAAATGAAAGTTACACAGATGCTTGAGAATTCAAATCTCGTCTCTGCAACCTGTCGATTCTACGAGGAAACCATAAGTACGAATCTCAAGGAAAGAATGGAGACACAAGCATTAAATTGAAATACGGTTCAAGACAAAAATTACAATATATATATTATCAGCAATACATATATTGCTAATACGAATGTGATAGAAAATTACTTCTATTAAGAGAGAAATTGATTGCCGTTCTACGATAAGTAGAGGTCGTAAATTCGCGTAGTTTATAAATTATCGAATGCATTTTCTCTCTATTCTTCGACTACATTCTAAAAGACATTTTCTTTTGAAACACTTTCTAAAATGTCCCTTTAGAAAGTGCGAATTTTCATCACCGTCCGATATCATCGTACATTTTCTGTGAAAACTTGTACCAATAGAACTGCCAATATCTACGTCCAACTGGAAGCGAAAAAAAATTTTAGAATGGTCGAGTTCGCAATCAGTTTTATAAACGCGATATATAAAACGAATTTATTTTGAAATAATAGAAAACCTTCCAACACGGTTTATTGGAATATAAGAGCTCTCCTCTGCGAGCATTCGGGTTCTCATTTTGCACATTTACATCGTTATTCTTTGGAACAAGTTTCATTTCTGCTACGTATTTTACTCGATTCATAATGTAAAGTGTGCCAGAATAACGAGTTAAAAGGAAATGAAAACACTTTCTATTTTTGCCGTTATTTTCAAGCCAAATAAAGGATCCGTCATTTGCAATTTAATATGTAAAAGTATATATATATATATATATATATATATATATATATAAGTTTAGCCAGCATTTTAAATTATCTAAAGTGTATTTTAGTAGAGAATAGAAACAAAATGAAGATTTAGGGTCAATGTATTTTGAAAATGATAAAAATAAGCAAATTTATACATACATATACATATATATATATATGTATATATATATATATATATATATATATATATATATATATATATATCTATATACATATAGAAGTTTAGCCAGAATTTTTAATTATCTAAAATGTATTTTAGAATAGAAAGCTGGAGATTTGGGATCAATGTATTGAAAATAATGAAAATGAGCAAATTTACTAGGTGTTAATCAATAAAAAATCTAAATTTGCTCACTTTTGTAATTTTTATCTCATTCAATTCAAGATGCACAACGGATTTCCTCATAGACAAATCAATTAGATATATTTTATTAATGTCGCGACGATTTATGGAGGTTCGAGGTTACGTTCACTTGTGTTTGAACCGCGTAAAACAAAAAGAAAGAATAGATGAATAAATGAAAGACAAAGAGAGAGAGCGCGCGCGCGCGCGTGTGTGTGTGTGTGTGTGTGTGTGTGCGTATGTGAGTGAGTGAGTGAGACAACGAAGGGAGAGAATCGCTCAAACTTTTGCATTGTCGTTTCGAAACTACCGCGGTATGACGATATTGCAGGCGAATTTACGAGCGGTCGTGCGCTGCAGTTTCGACTTGGTCGCCGGTCGTTAACGTGCAACTCGTACATCAGCATTAACCGCGGCGTACCGACGCAGGCTCGACGGGAGGGACAGGTGTATTGTTAACAGTGGCTCGCAATGAGTAACAATAGCGGAAGCCACCCCGCGAATTAGTCACCGCAAATGTTTCACCGCGCGAGCACCGTGATTAGGCGCAGGTGTACAGAGTCAAAATGCCCGGCGTTTGTTTCGGAAACGCACGTAATCCTAAACTGCGTGATCTCAGCCTCATCGCGTTTGCTCGCGTTTTGTGAATTAACTGAATATCATAAACAACAAGTAATATGGAATACAGTAATATATGAGATTTTAATTTATATTTATGAAAATGTAACAAGTCCTTTATAATGATGAATAGATATCGCATTTTTATGCAGATTTTTATGTGCTTTCTAAAAAAATATGAAATTGCATAAGAATCCGACGTCTAATGATAAAATATAATAAAATTATGAAATTTCATAATAAATATTCTGTTCACGACGAACGCTCCAAAAACATCAATTATATTTTAATATAAAAGATTTTAATATTTTAATTTAAAGATTATAATATAACAAATTTTAACAGAACAATATAGTATTTTTTTATAGTATTTTTACGAAATTTTTTTCTCATAAAATCTAAGAAAATCATCGTTGTTAAAATGGAAATAGAAATAAAATAACACAATCCGGATGGAGTCAATACGCGGTGTAAAAGCAGCGCTTTATAAAACTAAATCGTAAAACTCTCGTGTTCTTCCAAATCCTTTAAAAAAATAAACTCTTCTTTTGTGAGAGGCGATGATTTATGTAAACATAACAGACACAATATACAACTGCATCGAGCAAACGCAATCACGGATCAGTCTCTTTTTACATCTGTCCCTCTGCCCTCTCTCTCTCTCTCTCTCTCTCTCTCTCTCTCTCTCTCTCTCTCTCTCTCTCTCTCTCTCTCTCTCTCTCTCTCTCTCTCTCTCTCTCTCTCTCTCTCTCTCTCTCTCTCTCTTCTCGGAATAACGTACATCGAAGTCGATAGGGTCAATTGTCAATATTTTCCACTCTACTAGCAAACACAACAATTCGTTAAGTTCATGTAGATTATTCGCTACGTTCGTGAATGTATTCAACTTTGTAAAATATTATTTTTTTTAAACTGATATATAAAAACTTCAATAAGTATATTGTTTTTATTTAATTCTCTTCGAGCGTTTACAAAAATATATATTCCACCGTTTAATATCTAACACGCGCATGATGTTCGTGCAGCTTTTTTGAAACATAGTTGGCAAATAAATATCTAGTAAATAAAACATGTTTATTGTGACTACAACATATTGCACATGTATTAAATGTTTTCTCGGTATCCTATATTTTGAAAAATGTTATATTTCCATATAGGTCAATTTTTATTTTTAGGATAGAAAAAATTCTATAATTTTTTGAAAGAATTATTTTTAAAATCTATTTTACTGTTTTAATGAAATATTATAATAACACCCTATTTAAATATGCAGTATATCTTACACTTCGCGTAATATTTTAATATTTTTTTATACAAAATTCTGATTAGTATGAAAATGTCAAGATTGCAATAGGTTTTGAGTTGTAAATGATCATAATTGATCAATTGTATCGCACACACATCACATTGAGACCTGCATATTGCATCTACATGATCTATCATCCTCGAATAATTTTATTAAATTTTAATTGATATAAAATCAAATTATAAAAAAGATTTTTTTTAATTTTGTAACTACTGCTCTTTTGCGTTAGTTTATTCCAACATTTAATTCTAAAATAACGAGAAACGTATAAGCCTCAAATTTTATTGTATTTCAATCATACTCTTGGGGAGGGCAAATAAATAAATATCTCTATATATTAACAATATTTCTCTCCGTCATATTTTACACTCAGTGCTTTATTTTTATATTTCGTATAAAAAATATTAACTTCTGGCTTTCTGATTTTCATCGTCCATGAAATAGAAACATCATGAAGAAATTTATATAAAAATTTTTAATTAAAATATTATCTATAAATATTTATCATATAGGTGTGCAATAATTTCAAACTTTTATCAATTCTAACGTATATAGATATCAAAAGTGCCTAAATTTTATTATTAATAAATTATTTCTTCATGGCGTTTTTAATTGCTAAAAATAATGTAAGTATATGTAACGGTATAAAAAATAAATATTATAAAAAATTAGCTTTCGAAATTATTTTTTGACAAAATTACTTTCTTTATTATGAATTGACTATTAGGATCAAATATTAGTACCAATCTGTTCTAATTCATCCGTGATTAGTTAAACTTTAAATGTATTTAGAAAACTATTTTACGGAAAAAAAATAGTTTACACTTTCATTGCTTATTTTTTCACAAAGTTTCACAAAGTTCCCCGCAATATTACTCAAATTTCGAGACACACTTATATTGTCTTATGCATATTTGAAATAAATTTTTCATAGATCCATTATCGTAATAAAAAATCTCCATTATCTCAACTAAATAAAATCTAATTTATCACTCACAGATACGACGCGTACAGCAAAGTTTTGACGTAAACTTCGTTGAAACGTAAAATACAAACATATTCACATTACAGTTGAAAATAATGAATATTACAGAAAATAAATAGTGCACGTATGAGATAATTATGAACTTGGCGATTAAATTGCCAAGTAACAAAATAATGAATAATAAATTAACTTACCCCAGTGTTGCTTCGCCATCGCCCGATGCCGTCCCAAGCCTCTCTTCTTCTCTTGTCTCACTGCTTCATTGTTTCTTTCTTCATGAACTCACACAACACTCGCGAAAATATGGCAAGTGATCGCACAAATATTAAATCATCAGAATACTTTTTGATATCACGTCGATTGCAATTAACACACGATGCAATTAATAAAGTCGAATTAATAGCTAATTCAATTAAAACGATGTAATTCGAACACGTATCACACGTCGACATACCGCAAACTCCCGTCATTTAGGTTACTTAAGTTATTTAACACGAATTCACGATGGTTTACTCCGCAAGTTAAATCCGTCACTTAAGTATAAGTAAGTTATTCAAAAAGATTCGTTTTAAGTGCGAAAAATTCGTTCCATTTCCTATATACTTGAGTCTTGAGATGAAAAGATCGCGCAGAATATCCATTCAATAAATAGGCACGTTCGCGAGTCATTGATCGCAAAAGTCAATTAACGCGAACTAATAATCGTTTGATCGTAGAGAAATATCGTGCTTAATACGACTTCACGTCTTGTCACGAGCGCGTTCCGAATGATAATGCGACGATGCACGATGGCTGCCTCTCGACTCACGTCTCACAAACATCTCACTCTAGCGCGGTGACTCTGCGTAAACACAAACAGTACGTCGCACACCCGCAAAAAAAAAGAGCGCCGTGAACTATGCGCCAACCAGCTTTTCTAGGAAATGCTTAACGCTTCAAAATAAATACCCGTAAAAACCAAAATATTTCAAAATGCTTTCGCTTGGATATATTACTGTACGTTATTAAATGATAAAATTTACCTTCCTTTTGAAAAAGGAAGGTAAATTTTATCATTTAATAACTGCGTAATTTTATCATTTAATATCTACGTAAATATGAATTTTCGGATGATATATTTTGTATAATCCACTTACCATTATCATTTTGAAATATATAATTTTAAGAAACGTACAGTCTATTTTATTCTTTATGAATAAATTGTTAATTATCCAACAAGAAATCGTTAATTAAACGTCGAATCAACATCATTATTAAAATCATCGAATTTATAACAATTCGACGACATCAATTCGATGACTCATTTCTCACTGGATAATATTTACTTTTTAAATATAAAATTTTTTTTTTAAATATTTTCTCTGTACGAATACTTTTTGTACTCATTCCATGTATTTTACATAAGTCGTTATACTATGAATACCAAAAGTATTCGTACAGGGAAAATGTCTGTTTTAAAAAAAACTTTATTTTTAGCAATTAATTAGCAATTTATTAAGAAAGAATAAGATTTAGATTGTGTCTACTTCTCAAAATTATTTTAACAAAATGTTAAAAATTATTAAAATATATTGTCTCTAAAAGAAAAGCGAATATGAAAAATTGTATTAATTTGATGCACAAAGAATATTCGTATGGTCGAGAAATTTAATTTTTAAAAAACCACGCAAAAATCTTTTGTTTATATTAGACAAAACGTATTCATTGTATAAAATTGCTAATGTTTAGTTAGCTACAAATAAAATTTTTTTTATAAAAATTTCCTCTGTACGAATACTTTGCATATACACTCATTGTATATATATTTGTATATTCGCATATATAAATCAATATTCACGTCTGTATATATAAGAAATAACAAAAATAAAATCGGTGTTTTTGAATAGTAAAGATCATATTAGAAGAACTTAAAAAAACTATAAAACTCAAAAAAGTAATAAATCGGTATATGTGCAGTAATAATTGCAAATATAAATAAAGCAATATCCTTGGTTTTTAATTATTGTTAACTCAAAAGCAATTGCATTGTCGATATTTTCTTTAGAATTTTTACTGTTATTAATTAATCTCTCAAATACGCTATTAAAGCGTTGTATAATGATTGTAAAACATCTCCTAATTCGTTCAAAATAAAGATTTAAAAATGATTTTAATAGTTACCATTACGTACAGTGTATATAAATATATATAGCATTGTTTATGGCATTTGCTTGTGGCAGTGACAAAGCGCTCGTAGAATTAAGCGAACGAAAATGGTTTGCGATGTGAATAATGACGTCCTCTCTTCACGTACGCATTTCGCGTTAGATTTAATTAAATTTCCCGTTGTGTTAGAACCATCGTCTTCGCTTCCGAGTACTGTGGCGTTTGCAAATGTTGCACAAATACGAACGATTCGTAGATGCAAATTCGGACGAAATCCTAAAATCATATCTAATCGCGACCAAACTTTCTACTCAAATCTTCTTAACTGTTTCTTAACATTTATTCGCTTAACGTTTAGTCATAAAATTGAGAATTCAAGTTAATTTTATCAAACCGTAGAAACATTCATCTTTATTAATGAAATATATGGCGTAGTGTAATAAAAGCATAATAAAAGACTTTTTTAATTAGACTTCAACACACAAATCTTATTTAAAATATATCTCAGACTTTATCAATAATATAGGAATAAAGAA
Organism: Acromyrmex echinatior; assembly: GCF_024713525.1. Classification (NCBI taxonomy): domain Eukaryota; kingdom Metazoa; phylum Arthropoda; class Insecta; order Hymenoptera; family Formicidae; genus Acromyrmex; species Acromyrmex echinatior. Next base: position 3,573,770 of record NC_141859.1, on the reverse strand, counting down.
TTAAAGAATCAATTTTCAAATGCATATATATGCTATACAAGCATTTGAAAATTGATTCTTTCTTGATGACTCACTTTTATATTATTGATAAAATTTGGTATTATATAAATTAATTTCTGTACATAAATTAATCTCCTTCACGATTGCGATTATAAATTCCTAAATAACAAATAATTTCGCTAAATAAATTTGCTAAAATTATTACTTTCTCAGTTTTTTATTTGCAACACGCCAAGATGTAATACCATTAATTCATATTACACACTTAACGTGGCACGAATGTCAAGAGCATGTTGCTGTCAGTGGCAATGACGTAGCTTTTGGTGCAAGCGGCGATTAGGCGAACGAAACCCCTTGCCCTCCCCCTCCCCTCCCCTCCCCCCTCTCCCCCTCTGATGCAACGTGCTCGCTTCACGAGAGGGAACATAGTGACGTTTTGTACAGCTTATCATCGGCGCAATGCGCATGCATGTACGCACGTGTGTGCATGACGCCGATAAGGGGTAGTGGCACTAGAAACGTAACACATTCGCAATTATCATCCGCGCAGACGTATAATCGTCTGTCGACACGCATACAATTTCATTTATGTCGTTTATATAAATCTGTTTTTACTGGACACCCGAGAGAGTCCATGCAGTCTTCCTGGCTGAAAATTGCGCGGTATGTTAAATTTTATGCACCTGCACCTGAGCTGTAATATAAACACGGCTTGTTTATTTCCGCCATCTGCAATACGCGAAATTGAATCGGTCGATAGCGACATGGACGCGCCACTAACTTTACCACTTTTTTCTCGTTTTGAACCCGTTTTACGCGATCCATAATTCACGACAGAATTGCATTCGCAGTTTTGTGCACCACGTGCGATGCATATAAACATTTTCAATGCTCAGAATCTAAAAAAAATCTATCACAACAAAATTTTTCAATTTTTATAAAGCAGTAAATTGTAATGTAATACAAAATTTTAATTACTATTCACAAATAATCTATTGATTTGCAATTTTATATATATATATATATATATATATATATATATATATATTCAAGGGTAAAATATAATAATCTACATCCATATATACAATAAATATCATATATACGATGTAAAATGTTTCATGTATTATTTATGTACACTCTTTAAATTCTTTAATGGAATTTCATTCTAAAGAGTGAGATCTCACCCTTAAAAAGACTAAGAATTCTGCCACTTTTTTTCAAGATTGGTAGAATTTTCACTCTTTAAAGTAAGATTCCACTTCAAAAAATTTAGAGAGTAAGCAATCTATGGATTATTACTATTATTGTATTAGCACTAAAAGCACTAAAGCTTCTATCTCGCTTAAAATTTTTATTCATCAATATTAAAGTCAGATACATTAACAATCATAAAACTTAATTACTTCTTTCTTGTATTGTCTATACGAATTAGATTCATAAAACAATTAACGTAAAACAATACGTACAATTCCACGTAATCTTGAAGTACATGGCACAACCCTAAAATATTTAATTGCCTTTAATAATATCGTTGTAATATTAAAAGATTACTTTCTCGTCGTTCGTATTACAAACAGAATTATGATGGGTCAAAAGCGGATCATGTTAGACCCTATATGATTGCGTATTGCGAATACTGAGCAATCACGATGAATTTACCGACAAACAGAAGTTCATTTTAACGTGAATTTATATCGGACAATCGATAAGTTCAATTCGCGCATAAATCGCACGCAAGGTATACTCGTCGTAACTTCGTAGTAATTGAGTTTTCCAGTATATGTAACACAGAAGGAGTTCGCTACGTAGTTTCTGTAATACAAAATTATATTACAGCTTGACGTGCCGATAGACGATGCGGCATCATCAGCATGCAGTTTCAGTCAACGCAGCTGCATATAACTTTTTATTATATTTTTCAGTATATCATCGAAATGATTGATGTGTTCGTTACATACGTATGAAGATATGAGCAAGAAGAACGGCTAGCTATTTTCCAATATTTCTCAATGTGATCCGAATGATGGTAATTTACTATAAAATCCTATCTTTTTCAGTTCCTTATTCGTAATATTTTAGAATATGATAACCTTCGTTCCATAGGTTTCGAGATAAAATTCCTTCGGAGCAAATCTAATTTCTTAAATTCTCTCGAGTACCATTCGCCGAAACGTAAAATAAAAATAAAGTACGCGAGAGTGGAAAAGATATATCGTATTTTACGACATCGCAATATCTTCTCAAAATGTATCTACATTTTCTTAGAGAATTTCAAATTCTTTCATCACGATTTCTTTTATGTTTTTTTTTTCTTTTCATTTTCCTTATTCGAAAATAAAATTTCATGTTTATTTGAACTTGCTTTTCACGTATTTTTTAAACTAAAATCATTTTACTATTATTTTGTATATGCGCAAAATTCAGAATATTTGATAAGAATGATATTGAATACGTTTCATGTAAATTAAAAGAATGCACATAAAAATCTCGACTGTAACAATCGAATGGCATTGCTTGAGATTCAATTTTGTTGCCAATCTTTCGTTTATTCTCGACACCAAAAAGAACGACAAGTTTACATAATAGCTCATCTTAACATTTACGCCTTTCAAATGTCGGTGTTGGCAATGTTGCATATTTCATGCATTTTTCATCAAGTTTTTTTATGCAATATCGTCATGCAAACGATACGAAGCGCACGAAAGAACCAAGAGTACCGACGGTATAGCTTTATGTAGCAGACCGTAAAAAGCGGCACTTCGTCGATGGATTGACAATCTATCGTGCCATTTATTCCAATTCTTTGTACTTGATGTCGCGCGCGAGGATTTTCTACCTTTATATATTGCAAAATATTTCTCCCTATATAGCTTTGCGCGAGTCAATGACCGACTAACAGAACCGTTTTCAACAATCGAATGCAAATAATTCGGATTAAAACAATTGAAGCGCCAACAATAACTAAATCGTTTTAAATGCCCAACTTTTTAACCGGCAAATATTTTTGTCAACAGAGATGAAAAGAAAAATTTGAATTAGCTAAAGATTTTAAATTTAAACCTGTGGGCGTGGATGCATAAATGAAATCTGTATCTGTGTTAAACCTCAGGCAACTCTGGCGAGATCGATTTATTTACGCGAAAACTTAGTGTCTGTGTCGACGAGATACGAAACTTACGATATAGACGAAAGGCCGAAGACTAACAAACCAAGGTTTCCAACAGCACGAAATCCGATCTCGACTCACGTGATACGCGCGAAACTAACGTGAAATGAAATGCGGATTTTTGTACGAGAAAGTGCACGAATCCGTGGAGCAAATCTAGGAAATATTACTGCGCCATATAACTTGAAAAACGTGCGCATGTGTAGGTGTGAATCACTTCATAACGCAGGAAATGAATATTTTCCGAAAGGAAAATATCCGGACGTACCGTCATTTCAGCCGGGCGCCGATTAGCATGCAAATGCCTTTAAATATTTGTAATCTCTCTAAAACGATCGTAAAAACCGCATATAATAAGGGCGTAAAAAAAGCGCAAAGGATATTCGAAGAATACTCGCGATATTAAAACCGTGAATTGTAAACATTCCTGAAAGTTTGATGTATCTACCTTCAGTGAATGAATTGCTTCGTTAACTATTCGCATCAACGAAAATTATAAAACGGTTTATTTTAAAACGGTTTACTTCACTAAATAATGTATAATAGATACACGCGTTTTTGTATTACCTTATATACTGTAACTTGTTTATAAAGAGCGCAACAATTATTACATATTTACTACGGAAAATGTATAAAAGATGAGGTGCAAATGCATAACCGTAATAAAGTGGTTTATCAAAGCATTATTCAGACAAGTAAATGAGAGTTTACGAACTAGAAACCTTATATTAAATATTAATAATATACTCATAAATGAAGAAAAGTGAGAAAGGAAATAAGAGTCAAAGTATGTAAGTACATAAATTTTAAAGAAAAAAGAAAGTTAAAGAAGCTAAAGATAACATGTTAGATGTAATCGCAAACAAGATGTCTTTCCTTTACTTTAAAAGTAATGCAACTCAAAAAAGATTTTTTAGAAAAGAGAAAAAATTATTTTCCAACTAACAGAAAATTATGGATCAATCAAATAATCGACAAAAAGAACATTTTCTTAAATAAAATCAAAATACAAGTTTTTTATATCCCATAAAATTATAACAAAGAATAATAACATGACACAACTCAAAATCATCAACAGTTTATATTTATCTCGTTCAGCTAAAATAATTAATTTCAAAATAATTTCTCCTTCAAATTCTTCCTTTGATCACTGTCGTGTCAATCTAAATATTTTTTGTAGAAAGCTCTTTTTTTATTTACAAAAACGACGTAACTCAAAATATGTCGATAAAATAATAGCAGAAAAAATGTAACAGACGCGATATAAACAGATATCTTGAAAATAATCAAATGCAACGAATAAATAATCAAATGCAACGAATAAATAATTTCTTGTTAATTTCTATGCATAAACGTGATTATTCTGATATTCAAAAGGCAAAAAACATATCATTAAATAATTAAGAATTAATGGAACTGCATTAGAATAGTTAATTAGAATATCAAGAGAATCGATTTTTGACAGATTTATATTTAAATTCTGCTACCGTTTTACGTAATCTTGTATCGCATTGCATCTCCAATCAACTATAACGAACGAAGCAACGTGCTTTCCCATTTCCTACATTCAACAATGCTTCCCATCTCGGTATATTCAATTCCTGAGATTGAAAACTGCAAAATAGCGATGGTCGCTCAGCTTTTATGCGAAACCGAACGCGCAATGAAAAGGAAGACGGTATAGAATAAAGAAGGAAATCGTGCTACGAGGAACAACAATGATGGTGAGAACTACAACCCCGACCTATCGTTTTCACAACGCCCGATTAATTATTTCCCTGAATCCCTCACTAAAGTTTTCCCCGCCATTTCTCCCTGAAGCCCCGTCTTAACTCTACCAACTAACACCGAGGCGTTCTTCGACAGTTTGAGACGTCTCGTACCGTTTGCACGTTTCTTGCTTTGATCATCGATCGTTACGCCGCTTGCGAAATGAGAAAAGTCTGACGGCATTTCTCTAACATGAAGACTACCTTTTGCCAATGCAGATATTCCAAAGTTCGAATGAGACCTGATTTTCATGGTACGACGTCGCAACGATTGAAAGTGATTGAACGCTAATATTACTCGTATTTTATTGTAAGACTTTTATGAAAAAATTTGTCTATGTGTTACATAAAACTAGATTTCTTCAAAATTATTTCCTTCGAAATAACTTTTCCAAGATGACCGTTTAAAATTAATATAAGTGAGATATCTTGGAATTTTACACTTTTTAAATTTTTATTTCTTTAAAAATATTCTTTAATAATTTTATTCTGACTTTAGTGCTAATTTTATTCTAATTTTGCTCTAAAATCATTTTTATTTTTATTTTATATTTCTGTAAGTTATTAATATTATTATTAAAAATTCATATATATATATATATATATGTATTTTTTTTTTTTCAATAACATATATACATGTACAGTTTTGTCTATTGGAATGTACCACGTTCTTTCGCAATCCCGATACGCCATGCAGTGTTTGTCGTAAAGTCACGTATTGTCTCGGTTACCGATCACCTGGGACTGGCATTTCTGGTTCGGACAAGTTCGAAGGCAATTTCGAAACTCCATTCTGGTGACATTCTGCCGTACGGTACAACGATGGTTGGATCGGCGAGTGGTATAGTTATTGGCGTTGCTCGTATTCTCGAATTACCCGATCGCTTTTACGAGGCGGGGGAGAAAAAGCGGGAAGAGAACAAAGTACAGGCGGTGCACGTCGAAATAAATGACGTAAAGACCGAACGGGAAATAGGTCAGGCAAAAGTAAATAAGGCAGAAATCGAGCAAATTCGAGGTGGGAAATTACTGGGCGACGAATTACAAAGAACGAGCGCATCGACGCGCGTGCACATCGACAGTCACGATGGGTGCGATGGACGATGGGTACCAAATACTATCGATTGTTAAAGTGCGGACAGAGACGACGAATAAATGGGCCGAAAAGCGCTCTCGGGAACTGTTAAAACGCGAAATACATTCGTTACGAAAGAAATAGCGAATGTTTGCCATGAATATTCAGAGTTTCTACTTCAACCCGTGTACAATGGTACTCCGTACGATACTGGTTCGTAACGTGTTCGGTACAGCTCGTTCGGTGGAAAAACAGCACGTTTCATAAAGTTTTCAGAGAATACATTACTTCTCGCCGCGATAAATTTAAAAAAAGCAGAGAATATTTTATATATACTACATATACAAACAGTTTCTTTATTTTTGAAAGTCATCTATATCTTTATTATATTAGGTGTTGGAATTAATTCGTAGCGTTTTACAAGTGATGGGAAGTACTTTCATTAATGTATTTTTTAATGCTCATGTGAAATAAATAACATTCTTTCATTTAAAAACGCTACGAATTAATTCCAACACCTAATATATGTACAATATATATACATATATATCAGAAAACTTGTAATACGTACGTGGTTTTAAAATAAATGAAGCCATTGAGAATGATTGATTGTTTTCTTTGCAATTAAAAGGTTCACACAAATCGTTACATAACTAATAAATGACCTCTGACATATATCATTATATAGAAATCATAAATCTAAGTTAAGTATTATAATGCAATTATAGTAATTTCAAAGTTAAACGAGCTATCTTCAGAATTTAAATAAACATTAATGATAACTAGAAGTCTGACACACTTACTATTATCAACATAAATGCCATACTGTTTCCGTCCAAAAATACAATTATTCACGGATCGATTAAGATACATATATAATTTAAGTTATTCTTTTATTCTATTAACTAACATTTAAATTTCTCATATTAAATGTGCATAATCTTATAAGAATTAAATATATGTGAATTGTAAATTTTGCTTCAGCAAGTCATTTCCTTCAATACTTCTCTCTCTCTCTTTCTCTCTCTCTCTCTCTCTCTCTCTCTCTCTCTCTCTTTCATACATATTAATATAATCGGTTATAAATGCAGCACATCAAAGTTCATATCCTATTATACATTTATAAACGTCTATTTTTACCCTAATTTCTATGATGGTTGGCATTTCTTATCGACGTTACTTGACTTCGCCGTTCGAGCGTATCTAAACGATCAGCGTAACGATCAGATATCGTTACGAGACGAAAACGATATTTTCGATCGAAATTGCGTGCGGCTTTACTAACAGCAAGAAGCGAGAAGATAACAAGATACGAGAACGAGAGTAAATTCTCGATAGAAGTCCTCTCATCGTCGGCTTGAGCCTCAAAGAGCATCGACGTGTGTACACATTAGCATCGGAGCACATCGTTTCTTGCATGCATTGCTCCTCAACAATCGGATGCATCCGCGTGCACACAGCCTCACGGTTCAATGCACCAGTCGTACAGAGCCACGATGACGCACACTGGAGCACTATATATTTACTTAGTAGACCAAACCGCCATGTTGCATCTCATGTAAACCCGGAAAGAACATATTTCAAATAATAACTCGCACGACGTTACGCAAAGAGTGAAATTAATTAGCGGAATTATTTTTTACGTCAAGATGTATTCTTTGTTGATTTCAAATTGGTAAAAATAGGTATACATATAATTAAACTTTGCTAAAGTGGCACAATAATAAAAGAAAAACGAATTGTGAGATGTTGAAAATAATACAAACAGGTTCTTCAATTGGAGCGCGATAACTGTATTATTAAAATTAATTAATTTTCATTTTATCAAAGATGCAATTACGGTTTCACTCACGTTAGCGAATGACATTTAGATAAACATTTTATTCGCTATTGTTTTATTAACAACGTATAACATTTCGTAAGGAAATCCAAAATATGCGGAATCTTGTTAGAAAATATAAAGAATCTCGTTAGTTTATTTTTGATATTATTTTTAACTTTATAATAAACCTCACACAAATTAAATTTCAATTAAGTGAAACTCCAAAGAAATAAAAAAATAATTCGAGAGAATTAATTCCTTAATAGCATTAACTTCGTATTATTAAGTAAGACTAGCTAATTAAGACGGCAGTAAAATCTTTATTGAGCAAAATCCTACGGTGAAATCGCATTTCAAAGGAATGCATCGCTATTACTGCTTTCAACACTATACCATGACACTTCGGTGTATACGAGCGAGAAGTGAACAGGCGAGCTTTCTTCCTCGCTTCGTGCCTTCGTACCGCTTAAGCTGACTTCCAGCTCGACGCACTGGAACTAAGTTTCCCGCGAAAGAGATGGATTTACGGTGGATTCTTCTTCAACTATTTCCCTTATCCTCGCTCGCGAAAGGCGAAAAATTCATTCGCGCCAAAGCCCCCGAATAATGTAGGAACGCACGGACATCGTGAGATGATATAGAATCACAACCAAATTTCTATTATATCTTTCCATAATCCGAGCGTGCGAGCACAAAGATCAGTATTATTGGCCATTCATTAATAACGATTATCGCAATGCGAATCCGACGCGAACCGGTGCACCGTGTTCGCGATATTTCCCGACGAAGACATGGATCAATGATTAAATGTCAGCCGCGATTAGTAGAGCGCTACTGTGATTACCATTATTATTTGTCATGTGGCGGAACGAAAGCAGAGTGTCATTCGTGATGTTGAAAATATTACAGATCGATGGCGAACGAATTTTCGTGATACGCGCGCATGATACGCGTGTTTGCGCATCCTTTTGATTGAATATCAAAATGGTATTACAGTGACTCAGCCAAAGCGCGATCAGTGATTTTCCAAAGTTTAATTTATCGTAGCTCACAGATGCTGGGTAATTTTACGTTCGTCTATGCAGCGGACAGAGAATGGTGGAGAAACGCGAGAAGAGAGAGTCAGAGAGATATTTCTACTTTTGTCAGTAAGCTCGAATAGAGTTTGTTGACGTTACTAGCGTCTCACTTGTAATCTCTCGTAAAAGTAAATTTATTTACGCAAAATGATTATTTGTCGCTGATAGCAATTTTACGTAGAAAAGTATAGTAGAGAGAGAGAGAAAGAGAAAAAGAGAAAATTTCTCTTTCAAAATAGATGCTAATATTTTTCTAACTTTAATTTCGATTACGAACGTCGTGTCGTAGCAAAATGAGATCGATTTTCGCAAAAGCTTACGTTACGCTAGCTTTGACGTGGATGTTGGACATCAGCGGCAGAACCGAAATTGGATAATACTAATAACGCACAGATATTAGATAAGACGTAGTTATTTGATCTGACGGCCAGACTCTGACATTAGCGAACAGTCCTTCAGAAATCCGGTTGAACGTGATCTGGTGTGACAACAAGAGAAGCGCTGCGCTAGTCATTCAACTTCTTACTCATTCCGATCGAAGTCGTCGTGCGAGTTGTTTTCAGAAGCGATTCCTTTTCTAACAGTGAGATTTTGTAGCGTGATTTCAACACGCTATTGGCGATGACAAACTTTATCGTCAAAAGAGTGGATATAAAAATGTTGGACAGGGTTGTCACAAATCTATCGTTCTAAAATTCCATAAATTTTCCATGATTTCCAGACAAAATTTCATGATTTTCCCTGACATTCAATAATATTTAAATATTTTTTTGTATTTTCGTTCTGGAAATTATTAAATATTTTGTTGAGAGATCAATTTAACATAGCAATGTAAATTATTATTAATGTTGCTGACATTGCTTGCATTTTTATTTGAAGTTGGTAGTATTCCAAAATTGTAGGTATATATTATGATGTACATGTATTAAACTTCTTTAAAACCAAGAATTTTAATTTTTCAGAAAATTGTGCAAAATTCCCTGTTTTTTCTCTTATTTTCCTGATCTTTCTTAATTTTCTTAAAGATTCTCTAATTTTCAGTTTTATGACATCCCTGTTGGAATGATATATGCTATAAAAATCTAATAGCAAATGGTAATTGCTAAATTATTGAAAAATATGATGAAAATAACGAGCAAATAGTTTCAATATCGTTTAATAATTCAGTTAAGTAAAGAAGTAAGTACGATTAAAGCTATAAATCTTGATGTCTAATAATAATTTTAATAATATATTCATTTCATGAATATTTAAATATACTTTCCAGTACTTCAAACTGCACGCTGAATATAGTCAGTTTTGAAGCGTCAGTCCTAATTTAAAATTGAAAATAGCGTAAAATGATAAATTAAATTAATTTAACAATAATGATGCTAATAAAATTGTTAATTCAGGCTTCCAAGACTGGTTGTTCGGCGCGTAGTTTGAAGTATTGAAAAAAGTATTTAAATATTCATGAAGAGATATTATAGAGGCATACCAAGATATGATGTCAATCGCGTTTGGCGCTTTTTTATAATTACCTACATATATTAATTACATATATTTTTAAATTTTTTAACAATTTCGCAACAAGCAAAGAAATAACTACATTTCATATCTTTATCGATTATCTCAATATATGCTATGTTTAAAATTATTAACAATAATTATCATGTCTCAATGACATTATTACGCAAGTCCTCAAGATTCTCTTATAATTCTTCATAATCGTTTTCATCGAATTAACGACTGGAAGTATAATGTGTTGTAAACAGCGCAGAGAGAGAGAGAGAGAGAGAGAGAGAGAGAGAGAGAGAGTCAAGTGGCAAAGAAATACGAGAATAAAATGCAACAGATAAGGGACAGCATATATAGCATTACCGATACGTATATTTAGATAAGAACACCAGCCGTTCAGAAGGTAAACGGTAGAATAAAATAGATGAGTAATGTTACGCTTATTATTAGAAAAAAATATAATGTTATGGCTATACAGATATAAAATAGATAAAAGTTGGCTATTATAAAGTTGGCTATATAGAAATAAAATAGATATAAGACATGTAGTCCTCTTTATAGATGTTACATTTTAAGATTCCTATTACTAATCGAATTTTGATATTAATTCTTCGCTCCTTACACGTTACTTTTACATTTCGCTGTGTCTTGATCCGAGAGTCAAAATAATATTTGAACCAAAAAACGATATACGCGAAGAGATGTTCGTTATAACTTTTATTGGTCTTCCGTTTTTATTTTTCCCTTCTGTATGTTTTTTCGCCGCGTTGAACTTCGAATATATACAAACATACAAACGACGCATTTTGACAGCAGAAAAAGGTGAAGTTGCACGATTACTATGTTCAGGAAGCAATGACTCTAAAATAGGTGCGTTCGCGATGACCACTTATTTACGTACATAATCGCGGGGACATTTTGCGTTTGTATGCAAATGCACCTTCGCTCGCAAGCGATTTATTCCATGCTCCTAAACGTCTATGCCGTGAAATATGCGCGTCGCACGCGCGTGCACCAAAGTGCATTTCCGAGCGAACGCCGCTGCGACTGGAACGAGCGGCGCGAGTATAAATAAATTTCGCGCGAGTTCATGCAGAACGCGAGTTTACGCAGAAATGTGGTCGATCCACGCGATGCTCCGATTAACCGGGATCGGATGAACCCGGCAGCCGTATTTCTATCGTTAAAACATCTGTATCGTGCACGCATCACTCGCGCCGTTAAACGCATCGCCAGAATAAGGTTTATGCATTTTCGCTCAATATAGAGCTTCGTAATAATAGATTTGCCATAAATTCCTTGTCCTAAAATCCATAATTTTTTCCTGATTTTCAGACAAAATTTCATGGCTTTCCCGGACTTTCAATAATATTTTAAAGCTTTTTTTGTATTTTTTTCGCCCTAATTTGGAAGTCATTAAATATTTTATTGAGAGATCAATTTATTTTAACATAACAATGTAAATTAATGTTACTGACATTACTTGCATATAATTATTAAGCTGATAATAGTCCAAAACTGCATATAAGTGTGATGTACTCATATCAAACTTCTTTTCAAAAACAAAAATTTTCATTTTCATTTTCCAGAGAATTTCTTGATTTCTATGATTTCTCTACTTGTGAATTTCCCTGACATTCCTATATTTTTTTAGTTTTATGACAATCCCGAATAAAAATATCGTTTTATGCATTTTCGATTAATTTCGAAGAGTTAATTGACAGTTGAAACATTAGGCGGAATTATAATGTACGTCAATATAATAATACATATTAAATGCTTTGCAAAATATTTCGTTTATTTCGATATGGCTATTTTGTGTTTGTATGATTATGGATGTATAAATAATGAACCTATATTGTAATATATCTTTCATGTAGATTTTTGATTTATAAAATACCAGGAATAACATATATGATTTATTTGTGCTCAACGGCTTATTTTGGAAATTGCATTCATACGTTATACGTGTAACAGTGGCTGCTTCGTATTGAAACCAAACGATGGGATTACAATTTACTTGATTTCCGATCAACTCGATATTCTGTAAAACCAGATTATTCGAAATGCCTGCTAATCTCAACACGCGGTGATTATTTATGCAATCGTTACTATGACAACGATTTATGAAACTGAAATATTGCCAAAATGTTCGAAAACATAAAACATATCTACTTAAAGGATCGAGTTATATTCAATTAAGCTCAATAAAAACAAAACTGCTTCTTCGGCTATTTGTATAATTCGTTTTTTGAGAGTTATTGGTTTACTGATTATTAAAAAATTAATTGATTTACTGAAAGCTAATAATTCACTGATTATTAAAAAAAAGTTGATTTATTGATATTAAATAATTAGATTGCAATTTATAAAATAAACATTTTTTAATTGGTATTCTGCTTTTACAAAATTTTGATTTTATTGGAAATGTACTCGATAAATGCATTCCTGAATGAAATTAAATACTCGAATTGGTTACAAAAAAATAACAAAATCCAAACTTATGCTTTACACAGAATAATCATAGAGTGATGTTCAAAGAAGCAATTTATTGCCTGAAATCTGAGCTGTCAGATATCGCCGAGAAAACAACTTGAGCCGATTTGAAAGCTAATATTTCAGATTTTAAAATCCCTCTTTGAGTTACCTAACTATTTCATGTTACATAAATTATATTTTATCATAGATTATATTTTATTATTTTTACCTCTGGTTTCCAGAATTCTTTCGTGGAAAAGTTAAAAAAATAATCCCAATAATTGAATCTCCTTTTTCTTTTTGTTTTCTATTATACTTGAAGTAAACCGTTAGAGATGATTTTATCCGCAATCTCTCCTTGAAATTCCCACATTTTACATATTTCAAGATGCAGAAACTAAGAGGCCAGTATTCAAAGTCGGTTCTTATATTAAAGACTGTCTTAAATATGGTCTTAAAATGTCATCAAGTCAATCACAAAGCTATATTAGCATCTCAAGACGTTACTTAAGACGATCTTAAAACAAGAACGGACCTTTCTCTAAAACTTTTAGAGTGACTTTCATTGTGAACAACGAAATATCACTTTCAGACTGATATTACACTTGTCGTGCAACAAATTTTTCAAGTATGTTAATTGATTGCAAGACAGAAAGGTTCTCGGATCTTTCTATCTTACTAATCAAGATTTAAAAAATTTATGCAACAAAAACGGACAAATGTAACATTAGCCTTAAAAATTGAAAATGCGGCCACTCTTTCAAGCTCAATTTTTACTCCTTAGAGTGAGATTCTATGCAAAAAATTTAGAGAGTACGAATACCTATCTATTTAAGACTGTCTTAAATATAATTTTAAGATATCATAAATGAACCAATCAGAGAATCACATTACTTCTTAATATTATTTATGACAATTTCGTAATAAGACTATGAATATCGGTCTAAGGGCGGTATTCATAATCCGTTCTTATTTTGAAACCGTCTTGAGTAATATTTTAAGAGGCTAATACAGTCTAAAATATAACTTTATATTTAAGACAGTCTCAAATATAAAACTCGACTATGAATACCAGCCTAGCCTTCTGCAAAAAAAAAGTTTCCCGCTCTCGTCGCTCTCGTCCCTCGAGCAATCGCACTGTGTATCGTACTACGTATTTTACTTCAAACAAAAACGAACGTATTTTGAGTCACCTTTGACTCGCCCCCACTACGCAGGATATAAACAAACGTACACATAACTTATACTCACCGCCTACGTCCGTGGAGGTTCGTGTAACACAGGAATCCGGTTGCGCGCCCGGGGCTGCGACGCGGAAGCTCCCGCTGCCACCTTCACGTCGTACGGCCGAGTCCGTCTTCGCGCGCAACACACAATTTACAATATTTTATTTCAATACTTTCGATATATATAAACACACTCAAAATCTCACCAACCACTCCTTCGGTCCTTTTCCCTTTTCGTCTCGCCGAGACTGCCAATCGCCGGACGCCAATGTCAACCGCCGTGCAACGGCGGAGCAACAGGAGACAGACGCAGCACACTCATTCAGATCGAACTGCAGTTCGGCCGAGCCAAGCCGACGTTAACACCGCACCGTCGAATCGAAACGCGGACGTATGACGAAATACGACGAGTGACGACGATTAATATCGAACTCCGCGGCGCGCGTTGCCCGCGCGACTCGATGCGAACGTGAAGCAGACTTACCGATTTCGAACGAGTGCGCGAACACGCGATGTAAAAGCCGTCCGACTGACACAGTGGCTCGCGCAATTCTGCTGGCTACGACGCGCCGCGGGCTGCCGCGCGTCGACCTTTAGAGGACGCTGCGTCGCGCGCAACTTCGCGCCGTACGCGGACCGGCGAATCAGCGCCAACCGCCGACTTTCGCGGGTCTCTTTCGCTGCGTTCACTCTTCAACGGCACACGTATCGTGGAATTATTCGGAATGAATAATTTCTTCGATCCGGAATTATTCAATCATTCCTTAGCTTTCTATTTTGTGTTTTTTCTAGAGAAAATACAATAATTCCGATCGAATTCATTTCGAATAATTTTATAACGCCTAGAAATAGCAGCTTTGCAACTGTTGTAAGATTCTTTAACATAATTGAGTTATACATTAATGGATTTATACGTGAATTCTAAGTAAAAAGATCATAACTTTGTCCTTGTAAAAACTCGTGAGTGGAGTTGTAGTTCTATGTGTACCGTAAAATATACGATCGTTCATAAATATTTACGATTTCTTGTAAATCTTAGCAGGGAACTGTCTGTAGAGAGATACTGCAAAACATTTTAGTCATAAGTTATTATAAATCTTAAGAGAATAAATTATAAATCTTATGATTTTACTTAGAATTAACTTTGACTCATTAGATCTAGTGAAAAATTAAAATCAAGAACCCAATCATATTAAAGAACAATTGCGAAATTGCTTTTTCTGCAGAATGCAAATTTATCAAATTTCATTAAATTGTATATAATTTTTTATTTGATCATCAATGACATTTTACACTATTGTTAACACTATACTGTTGATTTAAAACATGATTGTATAATCATGATTGTGATACTTGTATTTATTTGTGTGGAATAATACTATAACTGAAATCTACGATATTATTCGAGATAATAATCAATTTTTTATTTGATGATACACGTGTAATTACCAATTATTTAACATATAACTAATTACACCAGCAAAAGCTAACTTCTATTTTAATTAGACTCAGCCCTTTCTGTTTTAATTAGAAAGATATGAGAGGTTGTGACGTAATAGAACCCTAGCGCCGAGACGTTATCGTGTTTTCTTATAACGTTCAGAGTTTGATCATAATAGCTGAGATACGTACAAAATAAATAAGAAAATATATTGTACCTGAACAATATTATCAAATGAAAAATAATTAATTCACATAAATAATCTCTCTAAAATAAACGACAATAATTTTTATTAAATTAAACTTTGCATTATACATTAATTATTAAATGCCTTCCCTCGATCATACATTTTCCATACATTTAGAATACACTTTTATAAATTATGCTGTATAATAATGATTAACATGTACAATGTAATTTCGTATAAAGCTTATTCGAATTTCTAACTGTTCCGATTTTAAATTTGATGGCACTTTCACGGGAAAGTGTGAATGTTGATTTTAATTATACAGTGAACGAAAACAGGCTTAACCGACGTGTGTATGCGTACTGTTTGAATATTTGTTTACGAGCTGCAAAGCGCAAATATTTTTGTAGTACTTTTAATGACGCGAACAGAGCGGTTGACGGACAGATTTAATCCGGGCGATTTTATATCCGACAAATACCGAACGCATAAAAATAATCTGGCATGTAAAATGTTTGATGTTTGATATATGTATGTGCTTTGATATATTTGTCAAACAAATATTAATAAAAATTTGTTAAATTATAATCGTATACGGAAAAAATGATTTGATATATCTAAAAATTGAGCCACAGATTTGAAAATAATTTTGCTCGATCATCAAAATAATCACATAGAAATCTCAAGTATGATGAAAATTGCTGTAAAAAGTTTTAGTATCCTCTATAGCAACCTTCTGCAATAATTATTTTGATCGTCCAACAAAATTTTTAGATCTATGTTTACAAGCTAAATTCTTAAATAATTTTTAAGGCAAAAAAAACGATGTTTCTCTGTATATAATGCTGGATACTATCAAGTTATCTTCAATAATATATGCAAATACTGTTTACTTACAGTATAATGCGCCATTGCATTTGTAATATATGTATACATTCCTTTAATACATAAATTATGGAGCAGAGCGTGAAGAGAAGTGATTTATAGCTTTACACACAATTTCACTGTTCGTGCCCGAAACCTCTTATCATAGCGGCATGATATCAGCGACGAGATGTGCACGTACTATCAATCAAGCCCTGTATTCAGACAAAAAAAGAGGGGGGGAGGGGGCATGTTGCATCTGCGTTCAGCGCAAGTCAATAAACCCCTTTTATCATCAATCAAAGCACGCTTGTACAGAATCTATCGGCCTCACTCAGTTATGCAGTTTGTGCGTTCGGCCGCGCGCGCTTCTAGGCTTTATCACAGCTCGGTGTCGTTGTTTCGATAAGCACGACTCGCGGCGAGATCGCGCGTTTTTTTTTTTTTTTTTCCAGGAGGACGATCGCGAATTTAAGCGACACGTCACGCCGCGTCGCGCACGCGATCAAGTTTAGCGTCCTCTTTTAATTACAGCTTGTAATTCCGAATAAATGCCAGTCATTGGGTTTACGGTCGTTGGTCGCGTCGCCCGTGCCGTAGGCGGCATTCGTTTACCGAATATTGTTACCGAAATCAGATTGCGCAGCGTGCGCGGCCGATATTGTTTTCGGTAACGCTCGGGCGTGCATAATCATATTCGCGGTGCCGCGGAAAACCGCCGCGCGCGCATGGAATACCCGTCAAATGAAATTGGCCTGACTAGGATACGCCAAAATCGATATTCCGGGAGAAAGGAGACTCGTTTGTCGTTCGTATACACATATTACATTCGGTGTCGCGATTGTCTTCCATAGGTATTTTCAAAATAGAGATTATATACATCAGAAATTATATACATATACACACTGAAAAAGATACTATATCTTAATAAATATTTGTTTTAATAATTCTACAAATAAATATTTATTAAATGTAAGCATATACTTATTTAATAAAAATAATTTAATTTGATTTAACTATTATTTTTTTTATTGAGTAAATATTTATTTACTGTAAGTAAATATTTACTTAGTTTTATTCAAAGAAATATATATTAAGATTTAGTAAATGTTTTCCCAGTATATTTTATACATTATTAAAGATATATCACAATAATATTTGATAATTTAATTATTAAAATTTGACGTACATTTAGAAATATATACTTGCTTTTATACTTACTTTTAATATCTGAGAGAAATCTTTTAAATAGAAAAAAAGAATTATTTTATTTAAACGATCTGTTTAATCCGCATAACAAAATTTTATTATATATAAATCAATAATAATTTATATTATCGTAATAACACCTTTACAAAAATATTTAAAAACCTCTTAATAAGAGAATTAACAAAATTACAAAGAATTTTCTTTATGATTAATAATGGATTTATAAATTCTCTTGGTAGTCTTTTACTTGTTTTAATCCTATGGATTTAAATATTCGTTCATTTATATAATAGGATTATAAAATTTAACTCTAATACTACAGTAATTTTATTTATTAATTAGTGTATTAATTAAAACAATAAACAAACGTATTATTATAATTAACAATATGAATATAATAATCAGCGAATTACAGTCATTTCGTATTAACACTATGCCGACTACTAAGTAAGCTCTGCTTAAGACAATGTTATTATTTAATTAAATTACTTACAAAAAAAATTAATTATAATACAAAGTAGATTATTATAAATATATTTAGACACGGCATGTGTGTATTTTTAAAATATCTATCTAAAGAAGGCATTCGTAATGTCGAGCACACAAAGGGAGCGCGATTATACTCACTAGCGTAGTACACAGTTTATAAATCACCTCATAAAAGTTAGAAGGGCGCGTTACGGGATCATTTTTGCAGGCCGCGATTCCGCGTGCCAATAGTAATCGACGCGACTTGAATTTTTTATTTCGCGTTCAAATTCTCCCGACAGCACCGTTGCAATTGAGGGCACGAAAGAGAGAGAGAGAGAGAGAGAGACCACTCAGTGAGCGGGGAGCGGGACACATTAATTAACTCGACGAGAACGGTGAATTGCAAAATAATTCAGCTTTTTATTATTACGCGGCACGAACTGAGAGTATAAAATCGTTTACCCTTTTCGATGATCACAATTGCAAAATGCCATCGAGTTAACGAAGTTTCGTCTGCTATTCGAAGCTGCGTGTTGCGTATATATTGCCGAATGAAAAAGTATCATGAATTAAAATTAAAGCTGCCCAACGTAATTTATACTGGGATGGCCGAAACAGTGCATATCATAATGTTAATTGAAATTGCGGGAAAAGTTAATTTTTCCATCACTTACGTACATTTCGTGAAATGATTTTTTTGCACCAACGTTTTCATCCGACAATAGCCAGAATGGTATACTAATAATTAAAATATGCGAGATAAAAATTTCGTTTCATTAAATCCTTTCTTGTCCAGTCTTTGTAAACGTTCGAGAAAGCGAACACAAATATGTCCATTTGCAGGAGATATCAAACGTGAGCTTAATATAACGGAATAGTATTATAATAAATTTTATACATATACAAGTCTTTTCATGTGGCAATGCAAGAAATGCATGTTGCATAAAACTTTCTCATTTTATGTATTACGAAGTGAAAGCTTTGAGTTTCTTGAGACAACTTTTTGAAGTTAACGTGTCAGAGAGGAGCTCCAAAGTACTTTGGAGAACTAGAGAGAGAGCTCGAACAATTAATTTAAATCGAAATTCTAAAAATGGAATGCTAATTTCACAGGGGATTTCTGCGCTTGGCATCTGTTGGTTCAGAGAATGCAACTTATTACAAAGCATCCAGGTATTTCGTAATTGATTATTATATGCTGTAAACATTCGCGCATCTCTCTTAGCATTCCCTTATCTTTAACGGCATGATTCAATATTCCAACTCGAGGCAGAATACGCTTCGAGGCGGATTGCCGTTTGCGGCGCATTATAATTCCGTAAGCTGCTGCACCTGAACGAGCATCATTTTCGTTGATATCACTTTCTGCTCCGATGTGTTGTAGCCACCGACGCGATGGCTTATACTACAAAGTCTGACGTGCGCCTCATTCCATAATTCATACCACGGTGGATGTCATGCAATGATAAAGTGATATTGTGTTGCAAATTTATATGACACTCGCCTGCCATTGGCTAACGCGTTTAGGTAATGAGATTCACTAAGAGAGGATATACAATTGACGCATGGGCGATGATGATGTTCCTGTGATAAATATGGGTTTAGAAACAACTCTGACGATAAAGCCAGCTCTTCGCACGTGGCGTTTTCTTTTTAATTAATGTCTTGTTCGTAAAATATCGACTATAAAATCGAACATTTTAGAAACATGCATTATGCATGTAAAATACCTGATGATTTTGTTACTCTCTCATCCTTCTTCGATAATATTCGGTAATATCTGAAATAATAAAATAAAATTTAAATCTATAATATAATACATATATATGTATACGTATATACATTCTGACAAAACCGATTTATATACTCTGTAATAATAAGAATTACAAAATAATTAATTATGTAAAATTAATTGCGATGTAAAGTGTTAATGGGCAAAGAACAAAATTCGTCATTCTTTCCTCCATATACTCTGATAAATTTTTCTTTTTTCATCCTTCTATCCTTCCATTCTAACTCGCTACGCGAGTCGCGAAACAAGATGCAATATGCATGTTTCGCCATAACGTAAAATCGCGCGTGATATCTGCGTAATTTATGCCAAAATACGTAGGTACATTGTGTGAGCGCATGGCGTTGCCGGGTTATACGGAAAATAACAAATACAATAGGAGAACTCTTGCCTATTCATCACACCGCACGCGTCCTGGGAGGTATTTCGATTTCGAATTCAGTAATTATTACATTTATTAATGCCCGTCCGCGTTCAATGTTAATATGTAGAATATGCGAAATAATTATTTTATTTATTCTGTTGACCCGATAAATATTAAACTGCTCTCTGACGTTCTCTATATTGTATATAATTACTAGTTAATGCTCATTATTACACAATGTTTATTCTGACATTACTTGGAATTGCACATTTCTTCTTCTTCTTGTAAGAAGAATGCAACTTTCAAATCAATTAAATTCAAATTACATTATGTGATATTAGCATAATATTGCAATACGTGCAATATATATCTCTAATAAATTTCTAATAAATCAATCTTTAACGTCATAGTAAAATAATTAGACGAATGAATTTAATAGGAAACGCTAGATTTATTTTTCAGTAAATTTTACAGGTATTTTTATTGCCACTCAGTGATTACGTTCGAGATTACGTTCAAGATTAATTAAATCGTACTTGAATCTATCGCGACAATAGAACGTCAGATAATCCGATTTCAACTTAGTCGCCTCGGCTGCAGCGATTGGTCGAACGGGAACAAGCGGTTCCTTTATTCTGGTCAGCGGAATTTTCGGTATATCTATCGTATATCGATTGTACGAAGCTCGACCGTGCGCAGGTCAGTTCACGTAAGTTCTGCTTTCCCTAATTGT
Organism: Acromyrmex echinatior; assembly: GCF_024713525.1. NCBI lineage: Eukaryota > Metazoa > Arthropoda > Insecta > Hymenoptera > Formicidae > Acromyrmex > Acromyrmex echinatior. The sequence continues at coordinate 3,552,594 of NC_141859.1, read as the reverse complement.
ACTTGTTGCACTTCACCGGGTCAGATGCACACGACTCTGGCTTTGGCGTCTTGCCAAACCCTTGACAAATGACGCCGTAATACGGCATACGTCATCCCTTTCTAATTCTATGTGATATACACCAGAATTACCTACTGTTTTCGTACACGTCGATCTCTTTTTTTGTCATAAGACTTTTATTAAAAGTCGAAGTTTTTCGATCCCCTAAAAGAAACTTTTACTTTTGTGTTTATTTGTAAAACATATGTAAATTTTGATAATCGAGCAAAACCTGAATGAACTATTATAATAGAAATAATTTATCTCGCTTTTGTATAATTTTACAAAAATTTGATTTTTAACTTTATTCATTCAATTTATGACACGTCATTATTAATATAATTCAAATAGCAAATCGAATACTAGTTATAAACTATTCATATCTAAAATATATATCACGCAATAATATATGAATAAGTAATGCTTTTAATTAAAGACTAATTTAACGGTTGTGTGACCTATTGATCTCTAGCAGTGACAATGGGAATTAGAAAAGGGTTACGGAGTTTATATATGAATATTCGTGCATTGGCGATTAAGTATCATTAAACCAGATCCAAAGCTCAATAATTAACGATCATTATACAGAAATGTAAGCTACCCTAATAGCGGTTACACGCTAATAAAAGAGCTTCATGCTTGTAATTCATCATCCATTATATATGCACAGCATTGTGTGTTCTTCTTATCAAGTACAATACATGTCGGATATTTTTCGCGCGGGAATTAATAATGAAATGAAATTCCAGATAAATTTAAGTAACAAGATTATGATATTTAATAAAAGAACAACGTTTATTTTTATAGAAATAAGAAAATCGTTCTTCGGATAATTCCTGAGATTTGATTAGTTCATACGTGAGGATTTATGCACGATTAAGTACCATTAAACCATATCAAAGCTCAATAATTAACGATCATTGTACGGAAATGCAAGCTAATAGTAGTTATACGCTAATAGGAGAGCGTTGTTCACGCTTGTAATTCATCATCTATTATATATTCACGGCGTTATGCAGTGTTCTTCTTAATAAGTATACAAGATATTTTTCACGGGAATTAATAATAAATGAAATTTCAGCTAAAATAACAAGATCATTGTGTCTGTTACACATTTAATAAAAGAGCGACATTTTCCATTGAAGATAGGAAAATCTTCCGACAATTCCCGAGATTTTATTTAGTGGCTCGATACGTCTTTTTTTTAAATTAAATCAGTGCCACGATGAAATTGTTGTACATTTGCGAAGTGAATAATATGCAATACTGGAGATCCAAGTTGACAGTTGATTTGCACACGTATATGCAACCTCACGTTGCGAACGCGTATTCGGGGAATGGAATAGATCTTGTTTGCCTGCGTGTCAACGATACCTATTATTGTCGATCCTTATTTGCATGGTCAATAACGTGAGGAAATCTGCTGCCGCCCCTTTCCGCCCAGGAATTGCAGAGAGGATTTGTGTGCTATATTCGATGCCAAGAGGACCACCGTCGCATCGTACTAGGGGGCTTTTCAGGGGCGCACCGATAAATCAGGGGCTCACGACACAACTGTGGATCGCTGTCCCAGTTCGCAATAGAGCACGAATCTGCCTTGAGAGAGAAAGAGAGAGAGAGAGAGGAGAGAGACATCGATACAAAATTTCGTGGCACGCAATTCCGTTAACAGCGGAATGCAATTCTCGCGGCTTTCATTTCCTCCTTCATATGACGACCCACGCGAAATGCGATATCGCGGTCAAGAGCCTTGGTAAATTGAGTTTGAATTAACAATTATAGCTACCGTGCAAGTATGAGTACTATTATATATATTGTGGCAGGCGGAACGTTTCTTCCAAGATATCTAATGACAGACACGTTTATCAATGCGATATAATTGTTTCTAATTTAACAGAGACAGAAAGAAAAAGAGAATTTATACATGCATGTATGAATTTAATTTGCAATAAAACAGTGAATTTTTTACTATATATTGTATATTATATTTACATTATATTATTAGATCATCGTTTATTTTAAAATTATGCTCTGTGAAGAAAAAATGAACGTAATATATAATTCTTCTAATAATAATAATTTTTTTTTTTATTAAAAGAATTGTCTTAAATTGTTATTTGTACAAGAATAAGAGATTGTTAATGACAATCATAATACGAATACGAATTCTGTTTTAGTTCAAATAATTCTCTTTTAATTATTGCAATTAGATTAGCCGCTTTGTCATTTGGTATTTAATTACACTACAATTAAATCAACTTCTGTTAATGTCTTCCCTTGAAATTATCTTGATTTCTTTTGCTTTTAAAGCAACATTAACATTAAAATGATGGCGTGCGATTTATTATGTTTTATACTTGTTTATAATAAACTTCAAATTATTAGAAAAAAATAGCACACTTAAATGTTTGTATGATATTACATGAAAAAATATTTATAAAAATGTTAGTATTTATTTTACAAATTTAAATCTATAAATTTATATTATTTTAAATTTATACGTGTTAAACTTGTTATCGATTGACAAAAGTAAAACAGCATCTTATTACACTTTCCTCGTTTATATTAAAGTCTAACTTTACAATAAATTTAAATTTAGCAAGTTTCGACAAACATAATATTGATGAGTTATATACTATAGTTTATACGTGTCAACACTTACTACTTATCATATTGTACGGGTTGCAAATCATAAACAGATCATAGAGCGTATATAAGGTTTCTTATTTCATTTAAAAAAGAATTGCTAATAAGAATTGCTGAATCGATCGATAGCTTTTAGAGCTTTCTTCTATTTTACTTTCTTCTATTTTAAGCCATGGTATCTTCAGATATTAACTGTAAAATTTACTATTTAAGTCTAAGATATTTAATATTTGTATCTTAAGATTACATCGATATGTGGCGTATTGCAGTCATATATCCACAGAGATATATAACATGCAAAGGATTCTCGTATAATCGTTCTCCGTATTTCATTGTTTCTTATCGTGACATTCTAACTATGAAATACGTCACCCGGGAGAATCGCTCTTGCTCATCGTTCTCTCTCTTCGAGAATTATATAGGTATGCAAGGACGTTAATTACGTTTGTACCAACAAGATATAATTCACTGTGCAGAGACAAAATTTCATCATTCCGTTTAAACAGAGAAATTCTCATTATATTACTATACGATCACTAAAATACTTATTAATCATTCAAACGTAAAAAAGCAATTTTTCATTTCTACATTACGAAAGGAGGCGTAAAATGATGATATATACATATCGTAGATATGTTTAATATTATTAATGTTAACATTATTAACTAATTTCAACGATATTAATTTAATCTATTAAAACAAATTAGCTAAGATAGAAAATAGTTGTATTATACAAAATCTATCACTTTAGATTGTACAAAGAATGTAATTAATTTACAATTAGAATCTTCAATTAATCTTCGACACGCGCAGCAACGAATTTTATGTCAGGTGTATACCTAACGGTTTAATTATGAATTTCAATCGAGCGAGAGAAGGTAATTACGATGAGACAAAAAGTAGCCTGTATTCGAGCTTAACACCTGGATAATTATAATACACCAGTCCAATCGATATGGTAATTATAACGCGAACAAACAGGAAGATATCAGTTAAGCAGACTGTATTAGATTAATAACAAAAATTATCACATTATTATCAATAGCCACAAATTTTGAGATTTTGAAAATAAATACAATATATTATACACATGATGGATTAATATAGCTTCAAACTATTAAATATGTGTGTAATTATTCAATTTATGTAAAATTTTACGTACGTTTTTTTTTCTCTCTTTAAATGTCTCTGTTTAATTAAAACATTACATTTCTTTTCCGTTTCCTACAATTATATATTTTTTAACAATTTTTGTAAACGATAACATTCTAAAAGAATGCATGAAACATAATAGAATTTGAACACTTGGCGTTTCACCTAATTTAATTGTAAAAGCAAATTTTGTTTGCAAATTCAACTCGAAGAAGAAATCTGTATGTATGCGCTTAAAATTAGTTCTGTTACCTTTCATTATCTCACTGAAAAATTTTATGTAATTTAAAATTAATGAAATCCATTTACTATGCTATAATATGCAATTTCAGAAAATTGCTGAGAAACGATCCGTTTTCTTCAAATCTCGACTTCGACCATAATTATATCGCTTATTATTAGCACGATATAATTGCAACATACTAAATTTTCAATAAACAAAAATTTGATACTAAATTTTTATGAAATTCGAAAGAACCTATTTTACGGTAAAATATTTTCCAAAAATTTTTTCATAGAATTTGAGATTTACAGAATCATCTCTTCTTTTAAGTGATTTGACTGTGTCATGTTGCAAAATTAGGCTTGAAATTGAAAATCAGGAAAACAATTGTAGCTGTAATTATAATAGATTATAACGCACAGCTAATAACATAAACAAAATTATGAAAAATCGTAAAATTATTAATCAGTCAATGATTTGATTAAATCTAAAGCGAAGGAAAATGTTCGTTTCTATCTGCGACATTTCTTCGCGTAGTTGCATGAGCTATCCATGCAACTGGCAGAATGTTGCAATCACGCAAGGGACAAGAGGAACATATCGGGCGAGCCGGAACTGTTGCTAATCGCCGCCGAAATCTCGAATTAATGGCACGAAAGCCGCGCGCGGAATTTGGGATTGGTGGTGCACAGCGCCTAACCCAGCAAAAACGTTCACCGTCTCGTTCACCGTTCGTATACACATCGAAACGATAAATGTTACTGCGCTCTGTTGCATACGCCTCGATACGTTTTATGCAAATATCGCAGCTGCGCTGCTATATAAAGTTATCGGTAAATTCACGCATGTCATTGCGCGAATTACAACGGCATCGGAAGTTTACGACAGTCATCATTAAATTTTATTGGATATGCATCTTACAAAAATGAAAATTTAATGGGCGTGTTAATACTTGTTAAAATATAAATATTGACTTTTGTTTGAAGAAACTCTCGTTAACTAGACCGCTAGATATTTATATGAAATCACCAACATTAATAAAAAAAACTCAAGTTATATTTTATAAATTAACAAAAATTCTATTAAATAATAACAAGGTTGAGTTACATTCAACCTTGTTGTTATTATTTAATAGAAAAACTTTAAGATATAAAATAATATATTAGATAATAATAATTTTATCGCACACCAAATAATTACTTAATTGCACGTATAAGTTTGATATTTTCCAAAGTTGATGCGCCGAATTATATATTAAAAAAAGAAAAAATAAAATATACACGCAGAAAGAAAGGCATCAATAATATTGCAAAATAAAATAGCACATAAAATAAGTAAAGATAAGATATTCATATAATAAATTTATGTGAATCATAAAATAAAATTGTGAAACTCTATTAATCGAGCTGCAACGAGATAAATTTTTGATTATAATGGAAAAAGATAATGTAGAATTTTATGGATTAAAAAAAAGAAAATAGAAATAATAAAATATAAAAATAAAAAAGAGAATAAAATGCTAAATAATCTACTGTGAATATAATGAAGCAAAAAAGAAATATAAGTCCAGATAGTACAGAGAATTCAAAAAGAATTCAGTCGTATGTCATCAATTCTGAGTTCAGTTTTAGATGTAAAAAGAATTCTTTCTGAAGTTTTACGAAAAAAGAATTGCATTTGCGTCTGAAAATGAACTCAGAATTGATGATATACGAAATTCTTTTTGAACTCTCTATATTATCTGTAAGACATGGTTTCAACACTAACATATTTATTTACTTTTAAAATTTATAACTCTTACAATTAATGAAATATTCCGTACAACTCAAAGATAATCTTTTACGAGTTATTAGGCCTAAAAGTTTCTTATTTTTCACCAAGAAACTCGATAGAGAAACCGAAGCGCCATCCCCGTCTATTGATCGGTCACTGACTCCGTTCAACATGGCGGCGGGGGTGGTATTCGCGCTTAGCCTGATTCTCGTTGTCGGACACCTCCAGGAAGGACCAGGATCCCTCGCAAAGACCTTCACATTCCCGGAATATCCGTATAAGGAGACCACTAAGAACGTAAGTTATCCATATAATTCATCAAAGTTCTCTCTGTGAACGATACGTGGTGAACGCTGATACAGGGAGGTTATGAGGAGCAACCCTCATTTAGAGCAATTTTACGATATTATAGGAACATAGCGTTAACGATAAGCCGACTTGGTATATCAATTTTCGAATTAAACAGTTAAGAACGATTCTCGAATTCATCTTTACACATGGATTATTAATTGGCTATAAAAATATCTTCAATCTAACCAGTATGTACATATATATCTATATACAAAATAAATTATATTGGGAAAATTCGAAATAATATGAAAAACTATTATATCTTTATCTCTAAAGAAAAAATTTAAATTTAAAAGCATGATGAGAGAAACATTTGGTAACATTTACGACCAAGAAAATAAAATTGGAATAAGATAGCAGTGGAGGAACCAAACAATCGATCTGACATTAACTCGAGAGAGATTTGGCTAAAGGTCAAAATATACTTAAAAAGTAGCTACATACGAATATGCATTTGGATAATTACACAATTTCGTGATATAATACAGAAATCGAAAAATCCTCTTTTGAACGAAGGATAAATTACAAAAATTATATTTGGATCTTTGTAAAAATATTAGAACAAATACACTACAAGAACGATTTTATCTAAAAATTTATTGGAAATAATTTTGCTGAACTATCAAAATAATTATGTAGGAAATTCAAATGTAAACAATGATGCAAAAAAACTTTTGACATTTTTTTACAACCAGCTTGAATATAATTATTTTACATGATTATTTTGATAGTCCAACAAAATTATTTTCTGTATTTTTAATTTTTAAAACATTTTTCGTGATGTAAAAACATGAATTTAAAAAATTCTTATCTCTCTCTCTCTCCTTTTCTCTTCTCTTTTCTTTTAATTTTACAGACAATCTATTGTTAGCATCTTAAATGCATATCAGAAACGTATCTCTCACAATCATGTCTTCTAGGAAGAAAAATAAAAGAACATTACATATGTATTTTTCTATATTAAGCTCTGTCGGATTCTCTTTCAAAGATATTTCGCCGTAATACTTTTATTTGCGTGGAGAGAGACAGACGCGAAGTTATTCGGAGAGGAAATTAAAGACGTATATACTTGCCATGCTGATAGTCGCATTGGCTCTAATTGGGGTTAATCTTTCGACAGGCACAAATCAATTGTTGCATTCCGCTTTATCCCGCCGCGACGCAGAATGCAAAACATTATTTTATTGACATCACATAAACTAACAGAAAATTTTTCTCGCGTACAAAAATAAACATTAATATTCACGTTCTCGAATTTAATCACAAAATCCATTTGCAACGTTTTATGCAGAATAATCAAAGCATACAATTAATTTCAGCGAAACATGCAAAAGAGACAATTTGAGATTTGTTTTCAGTATTGCTATTAAAATCTTTTTGCATTTAAACTTTTATAACGATGAAGAGATAAAATGTAATGATCAAACCAATATTGTTTTCAACGATCGATTCTGCCGCAGGAGCTTCTCTTCAGACAATTTGAGCAGGCTTGCGAGGAGAGCGGTGCTTGCAAGATGTTATCGCAGCATAGGAGCGACAGCGTCGCCAAAACACGATGCATCCGGGAATGCGTATCGCCATCCTGTTACAAGGAGATCTATTTATTTGATCAGGTACTAGTATATGTGGAATACCAATTCCGTTAATTGCGTTTGGTTACCATGTCGCTTTACGTGCTACACATCTAGTACGTATCCGGTATATACAATTTCACTCATGTGGACTGCACGGTAATGGACGATGAACACATTTCAGTTGGAGGAGGGCGAGATTGACGTGAGATTAAATTCCTTCAAAGGTTGCTTCATGCAGCGAAACGGTCGACCACGGAAGTAAGAAAGAATGCCCACGGAAGAAACGCAGGAAGAACAGATTTCTAATCGCAAGAGATGAACGATTAACGGATGAGCCGTCCTTTGGGAGATACTGCAATTGTGCAACAGAGAACACGCGCTGCGATAATAGTTCGTCGTTCTATCAGAAACGCTTCTTGCTTAGACTTCGCTAGCCTGCAAGGATTAAATTGATGATGTAATACAACTGCTGCATGATATGCATGATGGAAAAGCACAAAAATAAAACGGAAACAGAAACGCATATCATGCACAAAAATAAGTTAAACAATGCATATCGTGCAGTCTTGTGAAAATGAAGCGAATTCTTCAAGGAATTAAATCCGAGAATAATCTTTTTCTACTTTTTGTACACATATTAACTATGACGTTATTGCAATGTTAATGATAATGCTGCACGAAGTAAACGAATAAAACTGTTGGCTGCACCAGTGATTTCAATCACCTTATCGCTTTTATATACTATGCTATATTTAAAAAGAAACATTTTTGCGAATAATATAAGTAATTCAGTATACGATAGCATTCATGTTACTCGAATAACGTAATTTCAGTGTACAGCAAATGAAGGGTGGCACTTAAAACTATTGTACACGCATTTTATCTCTGAAGGAAAAACAACTTAAAAAATGACCAAATTTTTATATAAAGTAAATTATTAAATAGAAAATGTAATATCTTGAAGATAAAACATGTTTTACAACTTCTTCCTTAATATAATAAACTACTTATACTGTGATATAATGTAACATAACTTGTTATTGTTCACTCAAATTGTTATATTATAGTTAAAATAAAAATATAAAAATGTAAGAAATATGAGACGATGTATGTCAATTAATTTTGCAAAACGCGTAATTTGCACCACAATTTCCACAACAATATTTACCGCTCGTTACAAATCCGATAAGCAATTTTTGTTATTAATGATCACAGAATTTTCTTTAAAATAATCCACTTGAGTAGAAAGTGTTTTATGTAGCGATTCCATAAAACATAATTAAAACTTGTTTACGAATTTAATCTTAAAGGATCAATCAATTCACTTTTGTTGCTAATAATAGTTTTCTTATATATATGTATCATACGTTTTATTGTTAAGAAAGGATAAAATATGATTGAATTTAAGTACTCTTTTATTTAAAGAATTATTATTTTAACTACATTAAACGTATACTAGAGAAAAATATTTTTATATTACTATATAAAATTAAGAAGATAGAATCGCAAAGAAACCGGACAGTTATTTGCACGAAAAACAATACGCATTTATTACAACTGTATTTCGAAATGAATAACAAACTTAAGAATCGACGATTAGCTGAGTTTCGGGTAAAAGTACTTTCTCCCCGGGTTTGAAAGCAGGCATTCCAAGATAAGGACAACTGGCACATCTGAATGCATCTCCAAGGTAACACTATATAAACAAATTCATAAAAAATTTTTAATCAAAATTTATATAATTAAATTTATATAATTGTTCCACTAAATATGATATATCCATTGATTTTCGAAAAAAGCAGTAATATAAATATAAAACGTACATTTCCACAAGAAGATTTAACAGTGCATTCCGATGCAGCTTTACCACTTAATTCTTCCGCGAGTCCGCATGAACAATCCTTGCATGCTTTCCTTTTACCCGTTGTTGCACAAACTGAAAGCATTACATGTGTCTAATTTATACAAGCTTGTGAATCCTTTTTATTGTACTTTATTTTTAACATTACAGTAATCTCACCTCTTAAGGATGCTGCATCTGGCTTTACAAGATCTGATTCATCTAAAAGTTCATCTTCATCTATTAAATCTTCGTCTACAGGATCATCCAATTTCCATACATTAGTTTGCTTTTTTGCAAATGAAATGGGAATACTGGAACCCACCTAAATTATTACAAAAAGCTATACACAATCTCTATTATCTTTATTATATAAATAAGAAAAAAAAATTACTTTACCTCAAATGATGGTTTATTCGCAGATACTTTGCAAACGTTTTCTATATTGTTATACACTTTTAACAAAAAGTCTAAGCTCTCCGGATCTGTTTCTAATTTCTTCTGTTCTGTATCTTTTACTTTGAAGCCAGATAATTTTAATCTAGATATTCTTTCAGTATACGTAAGTTCTGTATCTAACTTTCTATCTGCTGATAATCGTTCATAAATAACAAATGAACCATCAGGTTTTAGAATTCTCAATGCTTCTGTTAAGAAATTCTCATCCGTGCATGGTTGTTTAAAAATGGCAATAACTGCATCAAAGGTAGATGCATCATGATTTTCTAAAATCATACAAAATAAATTAATGTTCTTTCCATTATAATCTTACACAACATTATTCTCCAAATTATCCAATTTATCCTTGTTCGATAAATATTAAAGGATAAAATGAGTGCTTTCCATTTAGTGACACAAATAGACACAAGCACCATTTTATCTTTTTCGACATTTAGTGAATAATAATTTTAGGACATCCCTCGAAGAACTATGTTGTATGGGAATATATAAAGACTTTTACAAATAATATATCCTTCAATGCAATAAAAACCTCAGCAAATCAAACAAAAGTACTCACCCTTCTTTATATCTGACAAACTCGTAGTTTGCAATTTACCGGAATCTCCGATACATTTCTTGATCGTAGCAATAAAATATGCCGTGTCATTCGAAGGCACATCGTTTCCTGACACGACAAAAATCTTATTTCCCTCCTTGATGAAAGACGTCATGTTGCGATTATTGTTACTAAAAATAATAATCCTCAAAAAAACTTTTGCGAAAAATTCTGTATCTTGTATCGAATATAATGTAAATAAAACTTAGAATAACTAATTTTTTGAAAAGAGGTTTCCGTAAGTATCCTTATACGAATGTAGCCTTTTAAGTCTGCGTCTGCTTTTGAAGAGGTTACCTTCTTATTATTATTATTATTATTATGCTTAGTTTTCCGATTCAGGAATGAAAAGGGTCACAGTACCATGCGTTGAATTTGAATCTTAAATCCTGTGATGATCTCCGCGGGAGATTAGAGATCTCACAACAGTCACAATACAAGAGGTTATCTTCGTTTCCTTTCAGTGATGTCAAATTTGTTTCGACAAATCGACACGCGCACGCGTATTTCGCTCAAGGCTGCTTCAACGGAAAAAACTTCGCCTGTAATGTGTCGTAAGATTTCTTAATATGATCGACTCATATATTTAGATCCAATGAAAAACTAAAGGCAAGATTAATTACGCTAAAGAATTTTGCAACAGTTGCAAGACTGTTTTTCTTAAATTTAAATGACCATTTAAACACAGTTATAGTCCGTTTCTGTGCTTTTCTTGTGCTCTTTGCATCTTTTATATTTAAGTTTTCTATTTCTTTCTTCATATTTTTATATATTATTTTGTGAATACAAAAAGTCACTAAGAAATGCAAATATAAAGGAGTTATATTAACCGAACAACTTTTTGATGAGAGATAAAATTAAACTAAACAATTTTTTCTTGAACTATAAACGCTTATGTATTTTAAAATACAAACTCGTGAAATTTAGATATGCTGGATACTCTTCAATTTGTGCCATTTAGTGATTAATCATTTTATATAAATATTATTATGTACCTCGAATTACTATTTTTTTTATATTATCATTTTGTCAAGCTATGACATTACAATAATTTTGTGCTTCTCTCTGTACAATTTATTCATATAAAATATATGTACATATAAATAAGTAATTGATTGAATCATATTCCATATTATACATGTAACCGAATAAAATATGTTTATATTACAGGATCACCAAACTTATATAAATACATACAGGTTGCCCCGTGCTAAAATGCCTGTCTTGAATATTTCACTAGTTTCTTACTTTGATAAAGAAAAGATAAGAAAAAGATAGGAAAAACCATTTTCTTATCTGAAATTGTTTCAGATAGAAAAATTGAAAACATGACGAGCGAGAAAAAAATTTCATACAATATCATAAAAAAATCTATTGCCATGTTTCTCTTCTGAAATTATAAAAATTTATATTCGAAATATCTTTTTCTAAAATCAATATATATTTAAAAAAATAATTAAAATATTTAAGATGGACATTAAAAATGAAATAACTTTACATTAATTTGTTTGGGATGTTTACATAGAATCAATCAGCATAATTGCGACAGAATAAACAATTGCAATATTTTCTATTAATAAGATTTATATATTTATAAAAAAAATTAAAAAATAAGATCGCCTAGAAAGTAGGGAGATTTCAAATTCGATAATATTTTGCGTAGTAAGTTCTTTATAGAATTTGGAATGTGCTAGTAGCATTAAATCGACGATCAAACATTAATTTGTAAAGATTATTATTTTAAATGATTAATAAATAAATAAATGATTACGTTGTACGGCTGACAATACGCGGCGCAATCTGAGTGAAATAAATTTATTTAGTATTTAGGAATTTATACAATTATTATTCCAATATCTAGCTTTGACCGTATTTGGCGTATTTGGAATCTTTATATGAAATCTTATATGAATTTGGAACCTTTATACTCATATGATGT